>NC_084796.1:55825366-56128396 GCF_963169125.1 Humulus lupulus | reverse complement strand
GGGTCCTTTGCCCTAACTCTGAGTAACTAGCCATAGAGCTAGCTAAGTTCTTTAGTTTTCTACGAACATTGGGTCGAACGAGTGTGTAATGCTCTCCTGATTAGATCTAATTATATCGACCAAGATTCGATGTGCTATTGCCGCCCTTGACTCATAAGTCAATACTTTACGACCAGCTCTCAACGCTATTGCTGTCCTTAACTGATAAGTCAACACTTTTCTCAAGTATATAATGCAAACAAGCATTCATCATATAACAAATATCCATATATAGAGCACTCAACATGATTCATCAACAATCACATGCATAATCATAATCATGCACATTTATAAGGGCCAATGCCCAATCAAAACCATATTCAACATTTGGGCCAAGCCCTAATCATGTATGTCACATAATGGGTGCAATTTTCTTACCTCAGGTCCGAGTATAATGTAAAATAAGAACGACCCTCGAGCATGATCCTGATCCTAAGCCCCTTGCGATAACTTAGTCACAACCAAGTATAGAATCCCATCAATAATGAGTAAATAAAGACTTTCGAACCGAGTCCTAGCCTTCGGCACGTCGAATCCTACTAAATCGAGCAGTAGGACTGACCTTGAACTCTTAGGTTTGAGTTCCCACGCCCAAAACCTCCCTAAGGCCAACTTTCCCCTTAAGCGTCGTAGCCCCACGCCCTTGAGCCACGGCCCGCCTCCAGACAGAGGCCCCTGCCCTTTTCTGCTTGCGCCTCACGCCGCGGCCCGCCTATAAGGTGTCGCGGCTCTAATGATCAACAGCCAAGTTCCTCCTCTTCGTCAAGCTTGGGCCATGGCGCCCAAGAATAGGGCTGCGGCCCGACTTGAAACCCAGCCATAAAACTCCATTTTCCCATTTCAAAATACCCCATAAACCTATCCAAATCCCAAAAACAAAGTTCCTAATCATCTCAATGGCCCAAAACCATCAAAACCCAAGCTTCAAATAACTCAAAATCTCATCAAAACATAGAATCCACCCTTAAAACTTAAGAAAATTTAGGAAACGAAAACTCAGAAATTCAAAGCGTAAATTACCTCTGATTATGCCATTTCTCGCTAAATCCTCAAGTTAATAAGCTTCTAATCTTTCCTAGAATCGCTATGACTCGATTCTTGCTTGAATCCGAGTCCTAAAACTCGAGTTTCCTTCAAAAATGCGACGAATGGTAAAAAGGAATAACGAGAGAGAGAGAGAAAAAGTATTTTGAACGTATATCTGATTCTGTCAGGTTACTTCGAGCATAAGTAACCTCAAGTAAATTCCAATGCTCGGGGTCCAAAAAACACCCTCGAGGGTAAAATAGTCAAAATTCCCAGAATTTCCTCCTGATCTCACTAACTCCCAATATATCATCAAATAATCATTGCCATTACCCAATAGCCCGATAATGTGCTAAATACCCAATATACCCCTTGACTCACACCAAGTCAAATATTGATCCCGTTGTGACTTTCCCGCTAACTTGCTCCCTAGGATTTCCTCGTGCCGAGAAACCCAAATATATCCATATAATAATGTGGTCCCACACATATATCACATATATGCCAAATATACTCATAACGAGCCAAATTACAAAAATTGCCCTTCTAATAAGAAACAGGTCCACATGTTTAATTAATACACCTAAACATGCATATTAAGTCATATAATAATATAACTCACATAATCAAATAATTACACGCATATAAAACACATAAACATGTAATTTCCATAATTTTCCATCCTGGCCCCCTAATCAAAGCCCTAAGCCTTATTAGGTAATTTGGGACGTTACAATATTGGTCCATTCTCAATCAGAAGAAGAACACAAAGAACCTCTCCATTTGGTACTATGGTGGCTTAGGGAACATAAATTGCATGTAAAGTTCAAGATGTGTAAGTTTTGACTTCTTCGAGTAACATTTCTTGGTTACATTGTGAGAAAGGATGTTGTTATACCCAAAAATTGGAGAATGCATCCTAGGACCCCAAGGAGGATGTGGTCCTAGGAGACCCCAAGGGAGTGGTCTTAGGAGACCACAAGGAGAAAGTGGTCTTAGGAGACCCCAAGGAGGATGTGGTCTTAAGAGACCCCAAGGGTGTGTAGGAGGCAAGCCTCCCAAGGTTTCCTAAGTGTTGGCTCGAACGTGTCCAAGGTAAGTAGCTAAGGAGGAGGAGTCTCATGCAAGAGGAAGGAGACTTAGATTTTGATAAGGAGAGCCTATACAATGTTCGATCGGACATGTTTGGGAGATGCTAAAGGAGAATGCCTTGATCTTGTCCAAGGTGAGATGTTATGGAGGAGGTTGCCTCAATGTTGTCCAAGGTGAGGTGCTAAGGAGGTTGCCTCAATGTTGTCCAAGGTGAGGTGCCAAGGAGGTTGCCTCAATGTTGTCCAAGGTGAGGTGCCAAGGAGGTTGCCTCGGACCACCTTGGTCCGAGGAGAAGCCAAGGAGATTGGTTCAAGGAGGAACATGGCATGCTAGAGGAGAGTGCCATGTTAGAGGAGAGAAGTGCATGTCCTACCACCATGCACGTTCAACCCACGAAAACATGTCCTACCACCATGCATGTCCTACCACCATGCACGTCCGACCAACACTTGCATGAGTGGTCAGTAGGAGGTGGATCAACTAGCTAGAGGAGACTAAGTCAAGATTCCCAGAGACAGCTTCAACAACATACGCGGGAATCTCTCATTCTTCCC
Organism: Humulus lupulus; assembly: GCF_963169125.1. NCBI lineage: Eukaryota > Viridiplantae > Streptophyta > Magnoliopsida > Rosales > Cannabaceae > Humulus > Humulus lupulus. Next base: position 56,125,685 of record NC_084796.1, on the reverse strand, counting down.
ACAAATGGGGGGTTTGTTACATTTCAAATTTTGAATGTTTAAATGTAATAAATGTAATAAATATAATAAAATATCCCTATCATAAGGGGATATCAGTTGAGGATCCCAGACCTATAAATAGAGAGCTTATGGGATGAGAGAGGGCTTCTGCTGCTTCTTCTTTCTAGAGAGAGAAAATTGGGTCTGTCTATTCTAGAGAGAGAAAGTGCTGAAATTAGAGAGAATTCTTGTATTTTCACAATCTGTACTGAAGAAACTTAGTTGGCTCAGTCCATCTGATCTTGAGTATAGGTCTATAAATCACAACTCTAAGTGGATTAGGCTTTAGGCTATTACCGACAATCGGGGCTGAACCACTATAAAAATCTCTTGTGCGTTCTTTATTTTCTTTATTATACCGTCTGTGTTGTTTACATTCTCTTGAAGGCTTGTCGTTATTGACGTTCTCATGTCGTTGGCTAAAAACGCAGTCAACAGATGTGATGACGGCTGATCCAGTTATGATAGAAGCAATAAAAGATTGGCCAAGGCCAAGAAACGCTTTAGAAGTTAGAAGTTTCCTTGGATTGGCAGGGTACTATTGGAATTTCATTGAGGGATTCTCAAATATTGTAATACCCTTGACTAAACTAACACGTAAGAACTTGAGGTTTGTGTGAATCGACAAATGCGGATAGAGCTTCCAAGGGTCAAAACAAAGATTGATTACTTCACCAGTGCTTAGTTTGTCATTTGAGAACGAGGAACTCGTAGTGTATTGTAAAGCACCGCGACAAGGACTAAGATGCACCCTTATGCAAGCTGGGAAAGTCATAGCTTATACTTAGATATAGCTAAAAGAATATGAACAAAGATATCCCGCACATGACCTTGAGTTGGCAGTAGTCGTATTTGTACTTAAGGTGTGATGACACTACTTATATGGGGAGAAATGTGAGATGTGCATTGACATAAGAGTTAAACTGTTATGTTACTCAGAAAGATTCGAATATGAGATAGAGGCATTGATTAGAACTGGTGAAAGATTATGAATGTGAAATCTTCTATCATCCAAAGAAAAACTAACGTGGTGACTGATGCCTTAAGTCAGAAAGGTCCGGGCCAAGTGTATAGTTTGAAACAGATCTCAGCGAAGTGAGCTGAGGATATGACCAGTGACAATATAGAATTCGTGGATAGTAATTGGCAAATATAACTCTTCAGTCCACCCTCTTGGAAAGAATTATAGAAGAGCAAAAGAGTGATCCACAAAGGGTGAAGTATAAAGAGAGAGTCTTGACTGTAGTGGCTAAAGACTTTACTATTTCTGATATGGATATTGTAATGCCTTGGATAACCAAGACTGTTACACTGTGTGTTTAAAATAGTGCAGGACTTGCTAATCAAGTCTTTCAAACGAAAATGTGAACCTATAGTCATAAACAGGTTAAGTTTAAAAGATTTTGGTCATAAACAGATAATTTTCATTAAAATAATTGTTTAGTACATGGGACACCAAAACAGGGTTTAAAGGAAATATTTACAAAAAGTTCCAAAAGTTATAAATGAACAAGGCCACTCTAATGGAAAAATATACATTTTAGGTTTCCGTCCCTGTACAATCCCTCGACCGTGGCGGTCGAGCAGCTAACAATGTACACCTCGCCCCCAGAGCTCTCTAACTCATGGTTGAACCATCAAACCCTTGCCTTTACCTACACCACGTAGCACTCGTGAGCCGAGGCCCAGCAAGAAAACTATATAACATAGCATAGAAAATTCAGACAGTCAAATGATTTGTAGAGTCCAAGAACTTTACTTAGCTAATTATTTAGTAGTATTATAGTATGTATAGTATTATCTTTGTAACTGTGGATTTTTGGTTCAGACCGGGAATTATTTGGACACTCATAGTAGTACTTATAGATTTTCTAAGTTTAACCTATAGTTTAAGTATATTAAGTTTAACCTAAGGTTTGATTATATGACTGATATGAAGAATAATATTTATTATACTATAAGGTTTAGATGAGGACCAATAGGATTTTAAGCACATGTTATGAATGGGTGATTAAAGATTAAGTATTTTGAGGATTAAATTTAATAAGGAGTAAAGTTTGAATGCAATAGCGTCAGTCAACAGCTTTGAATACGTTGAGGGCTTAGTCAAGGCTGTTTACTCCATTCAAACTTAGCTAAAAATGTGTAATTTCGTGTTTAATTAATCAGCGTGTGCCGATATATCGCAGCTATAGGGGGCGATATATCGTAGCACGTAGATACGGAAAACACGAGACGATGCACGACAGCCTCGGGCATACTGGCCCAGGCGATATATCGCCTACAGGGGGCGATATATCGCCTCCTTCAGTGTATTTTCAAAAGTTTTTGAATTCTTTTCCTTTCAGCCATCCAACCTCTTGATAAGTCCAGCATCTTTTTGAACGAGTCTTCAGCCTCTGCTGAACGATTATTCAAATATTTTTCACCTAAAAAGCTATTATTTTTATTCAAGTAAAATCAAGATCCTTTCATTCCTAAACTCTATAAATAGGACCTAGTACCCAGCCATTATTCATCTTTTGCTCTAAGTTCAGAGGCTGCTAGTGCTAAGTGAGTGTGAGAGTGTAAACACCTGGTTTGGGGAAATCATAAGCTTAAACATCATAAGCTTATCAAACACTTTGGGAAGTAAGGTTCTATAGTATTTCGGTTGTGGTGTAGATTGGTCTTACAAGTCTTTGAGGTAAACCAAAACTCTAGTTCATTTGTTTTATGTTATTTTCTTTCTCATAGCCTTCTACTCAGTCTCCTAACCTCATTCTTATTTTGGTTAGGAAATCTAAGTTCTTGAGCACATAAGTTTCGGTAAGCATGTTTTTCAATGGTTTAGTCTTCCCATTCCTTTTCATCTCTTTTTCTTCATTAGACTCACTCTTTCTCATAATGGTTATTAGGAGTGTTCCAAAGTCCCAACGCTATCCACATATCCCGGTAACTTTGGTAAGGAAAATAGGATAGAATCTATATGATTTATGCTTGTGTTATCTTATGTGATATGTTATGAAATATGTTATAAATATGTTATGAAATGTGTATGTTTGTAGGCTTAGGCATATGACCCATATGACTAACAAGACCCCAAAAAGATTATGGGCATATGACCTACTTAGCTAGTAGGACCCCACTAATCTCATGGGCATATGACTTGTTTAGTCTATGGGACCCCAAGTAATAATGGCCATTATAATAAGTGTATGTAATAAGTGTTATGATATGTCTTTATGTTTATTATGAAATTTTATGTTTATGACTATGTGTTAGATTTTCCTTGCTGGGCATTAGGCTCATTCCTTTTTGTTTTATGTGCAGGAAAATAGCTTTAGAGGCGGTAAGATTCGTGGACGCTTAGAGAATGTGTATCGATGGTGAATGGAGGCAAGGAGTCGAGAGTTCGATTTCTCGAGGATGTAGTCTTGTTTTACTTTTTTATGGTTTTACATGTATTTTCCGCACTTTCTATGTAACTCCTTTTTACATTAAGTTATGTTTTGTTTTAAAGACAATGGGTACCCATATCCTACTTATTTTATGAAAGTAACTTTTGTCTTTACAAGTTTCTAATATATTTATGGTATTTTCGCAAATGTAAGTCTTATTAAGGTTTGTATGTATAGTTTCATTAATGGTCCAAAAGTCTAGAGTAGTGGGCTATTACATGATTCATAAGATACCAACCAGACATTAACAGGCCACATCATTCACATAATCAGCGATAGTGATTGACAAATCAACAGTCTCTTAACCAAGTATTTAACATGCCATAATCATCAGATTCACACAGTAAACATATCATTCAACACCTAGGGTCAACGCCCTTAGGCCACACCCTCTGTTTAAGTCACTGTCTTCAGCTTACTTAGGTTGAGCCCAGTGTTCAACCCACTGAATCTGGCTCTCTTAGGCCAAGCTCAGTGATTATTTAATTAACCTCAGCTACTAGTGGCCAAGTCGCATGCTGTGCGCAAATATAGATTATGACACTCTTAGGCCATTTATCTCATGTCCCCATGGCATAATACCATCATATGACATCACATACAAGTATAGGGAACTCTTAGTCCCAACATAACCGAATGCAGTTCTCTCTTTGGCTAACTGAAGTTACAGTTGAGCACAATCCCGATCCAAGCCCTAGCGAACACCTAGTCACAACCGTAAAATAGAACCATCATTAAATCTCAATTCCGTAACCCAAACTTGGGGCCAATCTCAAGCCCTCGGGAAGTCCAATTCCACCAAATAGGGTGGTGGAATCAACCCCCGAGCCCCCAAGCGAAAACCCTAAGAAAAATACCCAAAACCCACTTCTAGAGGCAGGGTAGTGCTACAACGCCACAAGGTGGGTGCTACAGCGCTACAACCAGAGACAAACGCCCCCCCACCCCCCCAAGGAAACCACGCATAGCGCTCCAATGCTAGCGCTACAGCACTACAACCAGCAGCATGCAACTTCTGGGTTTTTCCTTCAAACTTTCCCGAGCCAAAGCTCTACCAAATCACCCAAAACCTTATCCAACCTCAAAATTGACCATATAACTCACTATAACTCAACCAAATCAGCCCATCAACATCAAAAACCTAGCTAAAGGCATCATCAAATTCATAAACCCAACTTGAGCTCAAAAGCTCAAGAACATCATTGGAAAACTAGAAACCCAGAACTTCAAAGTTAGAATTGGTTATCTTAACTGAGAGAATTTGACCTTAGGTTGTCTTTATGCTTTTCCAAACTTTAGCTCCTCCAATTCCCAGGCTTATGTCCTTGAATTCCCATCCAAAACCCAAGTTCAGAGATCAACCTCAACACAACCCAGAAATCTAAAATCAATATTTAAACCTTACCTTAACTTGAGCTAAATCTAGTTGAACTTCTAGCCACTCCAAGGATCAAAGTCCCAAGACCTTGCCTAGACTTTCCCTGAGTTTCCAGCTCCAAAATCCACAAGAAAGAGAGAGAGAAGCAGCAATTCGTGAGAGAGAGAGAGAGATAGGTTTGATGCTCTGTTTTTCCTTCTTTCTTTCTTTCCTTCAGTTTCTTATTCTTTCTACAACTTCCACTAAGTCCAAAAAGGGCAAAATAACACTCATCCCCTCTTAAATACCAAAAGACCCTTTTGCCCTCCCAAATATAACCAAGTCTTTAATCACTCTAAGGGCATTTCGGTCATTGTTCTCAATTCCCACTAATTCCTCGAGTGTCCCTAATATTTACTAGTTAATTCCCGTCATCTAAATAATCACTAATTATTTTCCCCAATGCCTAATAATCTCCAATATATTTCCCAAGTTCCCAGAAATACCCCAGGCTCTCCCGAACCGGGTATAAATCCCCACCGTGACTATTTCGCTAAACTGCTCACTAGGATTGCCTCGAGCCACAAGCTGCAAATATATCCACATAATAATGTGGTCTCAAAAATTTATCACATATAATTACATTTATGCCCTCAACGGGCCAAAATTACAAATATGCCCTTACAAGCTAAACATGGCCCACATGCATATTTAATACTCATAAACATGCGTTTCACATATCCATAGGATCATGCATGTCACATAATCATGCATTTAATCATTATTCACATAAATACCAATTACGCCCTCCCGGCACACTAATCAAGGCCCTTAAGCCTTATTAGTGATTTTGGGTTGTTACAACTTTTCCCTCCTTATAACAATTTCGTCCTTGAAATTTATGCAAACACATCCGGTGATAAAACTCATACCTCTGATCATAACTACAGAGTCCAATTCTTTACCTTTAATCCTTCAATAACACTCTTACCAGAGTGACAATCTTGTTCCATAAGACCTTATCTTGTAACTATAATCTCATTAACCTTTCCTTGCCCAATAACTCTGCTGAAACCCCAGGGTCTGCTTATCTCATCCACGATCATTTTCCGTCTTGTCATTAGCACTAGAAATACCCATAAGCCATCACCCACACCAGGGTAAGGCTAAATTTCAAGCCCCTGGCCTACTCCTCGATACGATCTCGGAATCCATCTCAAATCAGAATTCCAAAATCATTATTTCTTTCACAAGGTTTCACACACTTCCTTGCCTGCAATGTTTAGAGAAATACAAATTTCATGTCCTGGAACTTCGTATTTCGATACTCAAAATTTGCGAACTCTTACATCCTTTCAAATAGACAGACACTTCAGCCCTAATAATTCTAACAACTTCATTGGTTTTCCCCTGAACCAATACTGAACCATAATACTCATTGCCTTTTATCTCCTTACCGTATCCTATGTCGTGTCATCTTAGCTGTAAACCGGCATTCATCACTGTGACTGTTTCATCAAGGGACTATACCTTTCTTAATATCCCAAACACTTGCACATTCAATACATTGTTCGTTAAAATAACCATCAATTCTTTAGATTGCCATTCTATCTGTAGACAACCAATAATTCTAGGTTTTAACCTTATTTTCTTCGTTCTCTATTTCCTTTCCAGAATCTGGAAAATTTAAGGGTCTCACCTCGACAATATCACTTATCATGCTACGTCACCTGTTCATACGAATCAAAGTATATTAACTCAATCTGCTGAGTTACAACCTTTCATGTCCAATTACCTTACTTGTAGTCTAACGTGGTCCACACCAATGATCCACTGCTAGACCATATTACCTTTCAATATAAGAATATTCGATCTTACTATCCATTTAAACTTTTTGATTACAATATGCTTAAGGAGGTAGTACAATGTTCCTTTAGGATCTTCACCTCAACATCAGGTTCCATGGGATCACTCATCCGATCTTCATTTCTTAATTCATATTTCAATGGTAGGATTCTTAACCATTCTCACAAGATCCTCTTCCTGAATTTCATTTCCCATCGAAACATATGCCTATCCACAACCCATCACCGATGCCATATCTATCCCAATTGTTATTTTATCTGACATTGCTGTAATCCATGGTACCCTATCCAACCGACATAGACCATCCCAAGTAAGAGATTAGATTCCAAATTAATTTCCCTCTTGTACAGTGAAGGATTTCTAACATGAATTACCCAGTAAGTCTCACCAGATCCTGGTCTCAGGGTTATTCCTCTACAAACGACCAAGCGTTCAAATCTTTTACGCTATGCCCCCACTGTCAACTTAATATTCTCTGTATACCGACCATGTTCCCATTCTCTCACCTACCGTGAGACTCAAGCCATTATCCCTTCAGTCTATATCTGGGTGCGTCTCAGACTTGATGCACCGCTTACAGTTTCATGTTCTTAAAACAAAGTCAAGGTCCTTCACACCACCCTTCTGTAACCATACAGACTTCTATACCACGAGGTGTTAACCAATCCTTATTCCGTCTTCCGAAAACCTGATACAAAGTTGTCCATTCAGTCTACCCTTAGGTTCTTTTGTCGTTCTAATCTCTGATGTGGTCTTCCTCCAAAGATACTTATGTAGTAGATGACATGTTCACCAGTCTCGTTGTGCTTCCTATCCTTCAGACGTTCTTCAGTAATCTCTCTGTGGCTTCAGCTGAATCTCTTCATACCTGATCCCTTCTCTTCCTGTAGCATGACCTTGAATACCCTTGGCGAGATTGAAACCGACACCTTCTGGAGCCTTACTTGTAATCTTACTTCTTCAGTCTTAACATCATCAGTGTAGTAGTCGTTTGCATTTCGCTTCTATCTAGGAAGTAGCTAAACACATCCTAGATAACCCTGGATGTGACTTGTTTTTATCATTCCCGTACTTCCTGCTTGTCGAACTTACCTGTATTATTGAGACTTAAGTTAGTTAAGAACCTTTACCAATAATCCATCACACCCCCACCGGGTACAAGTAACAATTCTTGAAATGTCTCTTTCCTCGATCCTCAGCTGGTAATAACCAGATCGAAGATCAATTCCTAAAGACATTGTCCTTTCTTGTAACCGGGCATTTAAAATCTTCATCCTTAACAGACGATGTCAACAAATTCCACGATATGATGCTCTATCTAATCCATCCCTAAGCCAGGCACTTTTTCAACTGCACTAGTAATCCTTTCTGCCAAACTAATACCATTCTTCATACTGTCCCCGATACCGAGTCTGTCCATAGCCAACTCCTGAAGCGTACTCAACAACTCTTTACATACTCATCTGAATCTCTACTGACCACTTCAGTTTCCATTTAGTCCAACTTATATACTTCAAGTGATGTCCCTTGCAATCCATGGTTGTTTCTTGACAAATTAGCTCGCACACAGGTTCATAACAAGTCTCTCATATGACGAGCTCAATTACCTTCACCAGGAATCCCCCCAACCAGCACTAATATATCAAGCCTCTCGTAGGATAACCTTGAAGCATATACTACACATAGGAATCCTTCCTAGTGGATACACAACACTAAACTTTTTTTTTCAGCCCATTATGTAACCAAGAATGAGGATTATCAAGTCAACTGGTCACCTCTGAGGGACTAGCTTCAGACTTCAAATGTAACAAGGCATTTCAATCTTCCATTCTTCAACCCTGGGCAATCCCTAATCGACCCTAACGTACTGAACCATTCCATGTAGATAACGCGTCCTTATCTGGCATCTTTCCAGATGGCGTCTCCTGCTTTTGGTGCATACTGAATAACTTCACTAAACCTCATCACTGTCCTGAAGGCTATCCTGTAAACTATACCCCTTCCTGTCAAAACCAGGAGACAAAGAACTGTCAGGAGTTCTTTTGTTCCGATTACTGAGTATCTGCCCTGTCCAAATTCCACCAATGGGAATGTCATCATCCACATTTCTTGCCCTTCGACATTCACGCTCTATGCCTCATTCCTTATATCTCAAATACCATGGCCCTCCCTGCTGCCCAAGCACAGATGAAAATCTCATGCACTGGAGTGGCCCTAGTGCTCTGGGCCATCCAGAATTTAATCCTTAAATGATTCATCATCTCCGGCTACATCCTCTTATATCAGTCTCCCAAGAAAATCGACCAACCCACCAGCTCATTGACATACATTGTCGTTGCCTTACCATTCTCAACCAAGTTCATAAACTTATTAGTCTCTGTAGCTCAGACCACGTCTTTATAACCTCTTTATTGAACCACTTCCTGAATTCCTCTAAACCCTTTATGACAACATCTTGGGTCAGAATACTACTTTCGGGCATCCTTCTGCAACAACCACTTAGCGCAACCACTCTGTCACGACCTATCACCTTCATGTAATCAAGAATTGGATTAGATAAGCTCATCCTCTATTCAATTCCTAGGCACATCCAAAGCTTCCTCATAACCAGGGAATAATGCCTCTAAAGCCTTCCATATAGTACTCCTATCTGTCTATACCTTTAAATCAACCAACACTGGTGCCCCTGCTGTTACATTATACAAAGCAGCTCTTTCCCCAGAAAAACCTATTGTTTCACCCATCTAGTCTCCTCTATCAGACCTCACAGCTTACTTACATACCAGTGAACGTCTACTGTGACCTTCAGGGGCAGATGGATGGTTGCAATCCCTATCTATCATCTGTAACCCCTAACATATCATTACCAAGTCCATTTAACCATTCTGAGCACAAAAAATCTGAATTCATTCGCCATTACTAACTAAACCCCTCAGCCCTGATGTTCATATCTAGAACCATCCCATGGGCAGGTCCAAACAATCACAATAACCATACACATATAAAGCATAACAAACACAAATCTACATTACTATGCATTACTTAACAAATTCATTGCTACTAAAAGTAATCATATTCATCATGCTTTCCATATACCAATAAGCAGATAAAGCATATAAGTTCAGTTTAAACAATTATTCACATGTAATCAATATACAAACCATTATCCAAATATTCATCCACATGCAATAGCAATGCTAATCAGCACGCCTCGATATCATTACACAGTAGTCAAAGGCCAGACCCTATCAGAATCTCATGCTCCCTATTAATCATACAAATTAATGCATTCATATTCTATTCAAGCACTTAAGCATATAATCTCATATATTCAATTACAAAACCCTAAGTCGAGCTTGTCTTTAGCGGCAAGTGTACATGTCCAGCCAATCTTCAGGAACCCTTAAACCTAAACCTGGCTCTGATACCAAGTTGTAATGTCCTAGATAACCAAGACTGTTACACTGTGTGTTTAAAATAGTGCAGGACTTGCTAATCAAGTCTTTCAAACGAAAACGTGATCCTATAGTCATAAACAGGTTAAATTTAAAATATTTTGGTCATAAACAGATAATTTTCATTAAAATAATTGTTTAGTACTTGGGATCCCAAAATAGGGTTTAAAGGACATATTTATAAAAAGTTCCAAAAGTTATAAATGAATAAGGCCACTCTAATGGCAAAATATATATTTTAGGTTTCCGTCCCTGTACAATCCCTCGACCGTGGCGGCCAAGCAGCTGACAATGTATAATTCGCCCCCAGAGCTCTCTAACTCATGGTCGAACCATCAAACCCTTACCTTTACCTACACCACGTATCACCTGTGAGCTGAGGCCCAGCAAGAAAACTATATAACATAGTATAGACAATTCAGACAGTCAAATGATTCATAAGATACTAACTAGACATTAAAAGGCCACAACATTCACATAATCAGCGATAGTAATTGATAAATCAGCAGTCTCTCAACCAAGTATTTAACATGCCATAATCATCAAATTCACACAGTAAACATATCATTCAACAACTAGGGTCAACGCCCTTAGGCTGCACCCTCTGTTTAAGTCACTATCTTCGGCTCACTTAGGCTGAGCCCAGTGTTCAACCCACTGACTCTGGCTTGCTTAGGCCAAGCTTAGTGATTATTTAATTAACCTCAGCTACCAGTGGTCGAGCCACGTCCTGTGCCAAATATAGATTACGACACTCTTAGGCCATTTATCTCATGTCCCCATGGCATAATACCATCATATGACATCACATACAAGTATAGGGAACTCTTAGTCCCAACATAACAACATAATCGGGTGCAGTCTCTTACCTTTGATTCCGAGCCCTTTGGCTAACTGAAGTTACAGTTGAGCACAATCCTAATCCTAGCCCTAGCGAACACCTAGTCACAACCGTAAAATAGAACCATCATTAAATATCAATTTTGTAACCCAAACTGGGGACCAATCCCAAGCCCTCGGGAAGCCCAATTCGACCAAACAAGGTGGTGGAATCGACCCCCGAGCCCCAAGCGAAAACCCTAAGAAAATAACCGAAACCTACTTCTGGAGGGAGGGTAGCGCTACAGCGCCACAAGGTGGGTGCTACAGCGCTACAAGCAGAGACAAACCCCCCCCCCCCCCCCCCCCATCTAATTAATCACCAATTATTTTCCCTAATGCCTAATAATCTCCAATATATTTCCCAAGTTCCTAGAAATACCCCCAGGCTCCCTCGAACCGGGTATAAATCCCCATCGTGACTATTTCGCTAAACCGCTCACTAGGATCACCTCGAGCCACAAGCTGCAAATATATCCACATAATAATGTGGTCTCAATAATTTATCACATATAATTACATTTATGCCCTCAACGGGCCAAAATTACAAATATGCCCTTACAAGCTAAATAGGGCCCACATGCATTTTTAATACTCATAAACATGCATTTCACATATCCATATAATCATAGGATCATGCATGTCACATAATCATGCATTTAATCATTATTCACATAAATACCAATTACGTCCTCCCGGCACACCAATCAAGGCCCTTAAGCCTTATTAGTGATTTTGGGTCGTTACAGATATGTTGAGGTATAAGAATCAGATGTGTGTTCCGATGGATGTATGTATTAAGAAAGAGATTCTAGATCACTCTCATACACTACGAAGATGTATCAAGATTTGAAATCTTTATACCGGTGGATAAATGCCTAACTTTTCAGCAAGTGAAAGTTGAATATCAAAGGCTTGCGGGGTTATTACAACCTTTGGGCACTCCGGAATGGAAATGGGAGGATATTACCATGGATTTTGTGGATGGATTTCCTAGGACTATGGGGCAGTATGATTTTGTATGGGTGATCGTGAATCGACACACCAAGGCAGCGCACTTTCTGCCTGTGCGAACAAATTATACTGTGGATCAGTATGCTGAGCTATATATGAAGGAGATTGTGCATCTCCATGGGACACCAAATTATATAGTGTCGGATCGAGAACCTATATTTACTTCCAAATTTTGGAAAGGCCTACAAAATGTGATGGGTACAAGGCTGAGATTTAGTACTGCTTATCATTCTCAGACAGATGAGCAATCTGAGAGGACAACTCAGATATTAAAGGATATGCTTTTGGCATGTGTATTGGATTTCGAGGGACCCTAGAGTAAGTACAATTCCTTGGTTGAGTTTCCTACAATAATAGTTACTAGTCAACGATCGAAGTGGCTCTGTATGATATGTTACAGGGTAAGAAGTGTGGATCACCCATTTATTGGGGTGAAATGGGTGAGAGGAATTATCTTGGTCTTGAGGTAGTTTAGAGGACCAGTGGAATCGTTGAGAAGATTTAAGCTCAAATGCGGGCTTCACAGAGTAGACAGAAAAGTTACACGGATCCAAAGTGTAGAAATGTGAAGTCCCAAGTTGGGGAGCATGTTTTTCTCCAAGTTTCATTGATGAATGAAGTAAAACAGTATGGGAAGAAAGGAAAGCAAGGTCTTAGGTTTTTTGGACCTTTTGAAATTCTAGAAGAGATTAGGAAAGTAGCTTACAGATTAGCCTTGCCCTAGCATTGACAGGAAATCACATGGTGTTTCATGTATCAACACTAAGGAAATATGCGTCGAATACTACACACGATTTGAGTTATTAGACCCTGGAATTACAGTGATATTTATTTTGCGAAGAGAAATAAGTAGAGATTCTGGATAGAAAAGACAAATTCTTATGGAATAAGAATATTATTTTAGTGAAATTATTATGAAAAAATATCAAAGTAAAGGAAGTGACTTGAGAGTTAGAGTCGGATGTGTGGGACCAGTATCCCGAGCTGTTCAGATAAATTTCGAGGATGGAATTTTTATTATGAGGAGATAGCTGTAGTGTCTCAAAACTTCTTAAGGTTTATTACTTAAATTAGCATGCTGAGAGGGCACGTAGGGTAATTATGTGAATTATATTATCATATAATTAAATATGCATGATTATGTGTATTAAATGTGTTTAAAGACCCACTATTATTAGAAAGAGGAATTTTCGTAATTTTGACCCGCTGAGGGTATATATGTAAAAATGATGTGTTTTCTGCATTGGGACCACATTATTATATGGAAATTTGTGATATTCGACATGAGTGGATCCTTTCTAGCTGTTTTAGAAGAAAAGTCACAACAGGTATAAATACCCGGCTCGGGTCGAGCCAAGGGGGATTTTAGGAATTTCCAATTTGGGATAATTGGTAAAATGAAATGTATTGGTGAAATAGTTATGTTTGAGGGAATAATTGATAAATTTGGAGATTAGTGGTGTAGTTATAGCTTTAAGCTAAATGACCAAAATTCCCTTGAGGTTTGTTAATGGATTAATTAATGGGAAGGGTAAAATGATCTTTTGACCATAAATTAGAGAAAATAAGGGGTAAGTGCTGATGGTTCTAGACACTTCGCGTTTTCTCCCTAAAGCATATAGTTACTTCTTGTTTGTTCTTAAAGTTTATCCTACTCTAGGTCTTTGATCTTGGGGAGTTCTAGAGGGGAACTAAAGCTTGTAAGGGAAATTTGCAGTTGCTCATGCCATAACCACTCTAGGGTTTCGAATTTCATCTCAGAGGTAAGCATTTCCTTGGTGTTCTTCACTTTTCACTTCATCTGTTCATGGTGATTTCAAGGATTTGATTTAATTTTTGAAATTTAAGGTTCCTAGGCTAATTGTTTGAGTATGATAATGTTAGAGACTACTTAGGCTACTGGTTTAAGGCTGGATTTTGGATTGAGTTTGTGTAATTAAGTTGATTTTTGGATTGAGGCAAAAATTGGGTTTAGAACCCTAAATTTGTAATTGGTAGTTTTGATTTGTAATTGAGTAGTGAAAAGGTGTTTTGATGTTACATATTACTTATATAAGTTGTTTTGGGGGTCAAAACTACGCTTGGAAGCAGTTTGGGGTGATTTGGATTGAAAATTGTTAAGTTCAAAATTTGGAAAAAATGCAGATTTGACTCTCTATATAGAGTCGATCGATCGACCTGCTTTAGGCTGGCAGGCTGTATTTTTATAGGAAGCCGGTTGATCGACCCGTACTATCGACCTTGTTTTGGGTCCGATTTCAATGGTTTTTTATGGGTAACCTAAGGGGATTTAAAGCTAAGGTTCTTAAGACATATTAGGACATGTTTAAAGAATATTTGAGGCCTACTGGGGTCTATAGAAAAGTTATAGTGGGTTATGGTTATGGGAAATTGAACCTACATTATATTGTTATGACTAAGGTTTTCCAGAGCTCGGGAGAGGATCGTACTCGAGGTTGTCTTGATTCTCGAGCAGGACCCGAGGTAAGAAAACTTGCATATGCACATAGAGTAGGGATTTGGCCTTGATATTGACATGGAATCAGTTAGGACCACATATCTGGAAATTTAGCTGGGGTTATGCACCCTTGTCATATATCTGAGCTTGTTGCATCTGTTGGCATTATATCTATTTGTGGTTGATCATCATGGGTCTTATTCGACTATAATCGTGTGGAATGTAGGCTGTGATGGCTAGGCCACCATGGGAGTGTCGTATACACTCACTCGGCATAGGTCGTAAGCTCAACACCTGGAGACGCGCCTTGCTTGGCAGGGCCGTTCGGCAGGGCATCTCGGCACGGCCATGTAAAGGATTTATGTGTTTGAATTTAGCATGTTTATAAGCTATGAAATGTGGTTATGATTTTTATATTTGGAATGAATATGTTATAAACTACAAAATATGTTAATAGTTGTTTATATTGAATGTGATTATCATTACGCCTTGTGGGGTTTTCTTGTTGGGCCTTGGCTCATGAGTGCTCTATGGTGCAGGTAAGGGCTATGGGAAAATAGACCAGCCTTAAGTTTAAGGGCTTTAGAGTGGGGCATATATGGTCGGCCTACTCAGCCACAACGGTCGGGACACTTTTGAGGGGCTTAGAGTAAAAGTCCAATTTTGTCGCTTAGGCTGACTATTTTGTAAACCCTTATTGTTATTATGTTTTAATTAACTCCTTTGGGATCCCCATGTAAACAATTTATACCTTTAATGAAAAGTTTATCCTTTCGACCAAATTTTTTAGTACCTAAACCTTTATTTATTCTTAACTACACTTTTGAGTCCAAATGACTCACTTAACGAGTTATGCTCTATTTTAAACACACAATGTAACAATCCTAGATTAGTAGGGCGTTACAATAAACCCATTAAGCATGCGATCTATTTACCTCAGGAAAGGCATTACATTCAGTTGAAACAAGTTAATCTAGGCAACAAATTGATGAAGCTTGCAATTCATTTAACCTATGTTCCATTCTCCATCATAATTAAATGACTCGTCACAATACTTAATTGCAATTTATCACTCTACTGAGAACCCTAGACTATTAGGTGAATAACAATCCTAAGATTATAATAGAACAATGTAACACCCTAATTAGTTGGCCACCAAACAAGATATAACAAGATTCATTGCATTCAATTAGAAGAATAGAAACAATTTAATATAAGAGAAAAGAATGAATAAAATTCATCATTGCATTCAATATTTCATGTCTCAGATTTTGAAATAACCCTTAACCTAAAAGAGAACTACTCCATAATCACAAACATGATCATAAACATAATTATAAATTAAAAATAAAGAAGTGCTATATAAATGAAGAAAAACTAGATTGAATCTAGAAAATAATGATGTCTTCTTTTCTTCTCTGCAGTTTTGGTCTCAAAAATTCGTAATCAAAAGTTATTCTAAAAATTAACCCTAAATCCCTTTATAGTCCCCTTGAAATTACATTTAAAAATTAAAATTTAAAGTTGAAAAGGTATCGCAAGCGGCGACCATAAATGTGCACCGCCACGGCCATAGCAGTCAAAATAAAAAACCACGAGCTCAGGCCACGGCCATTAATATCCCTCGCTGTGGCCATTAGCCTATGTTTTGTAGGCCATGACCATAAATGTCCACCACCGTGGCCATAGCCACTTTTTCCCTTTTCTTTAGCAACTGAGATTATCTTCAACTGCAGCCACTGACGGTATTTTAACCATAACTTCCTCGATATACTTCATCTTCAGACGATTAAAAAGATAGGGAAAGCTAAGAAAAAAAATCTAAAACTGTTATTTCTAGAAAAATTTCAAAAATAATATTTAAAATTATCAAAATCAAGTGTGAAGTTTCAGCTTGTAATGTTAAGCTTAACCATTGTGTGTAAAACATCCCAAATTCATTATTTTTCACCCAAATGTCTTGGAAATCCTAAAATCATAAAATAAACTAATTAAACATAATATTTGTCTCATAGATTGAACAAACAAATAATTCTTAGGAAAAATCCGAATTCCACATTCTTTAGAATTTCAACTCAATGTACAGTCACCACTTAAACTCGATCTTTTTATTTTTATGCACAATCAAACTTCCCAACTCACATGCATTCGAATCAATTTATACATGCCAAAATATGTTTCAAAGTGTCCCTTTGTACTGATAATATGCATCATGAAAAGCATTCACTCCATAGACATTAACCTTTTATTCTCCACTAATATAAGCACACAAACAAGAATCAAAAGGTCTTTGTAAGATTGTAATATACGGCTAAGGTTAAAGGTAGATGAAAAATATATATTTATGCTCAAATCACACCACAGCCTATATTTATTCTATTATTTAGATCTTCCCACAAATTTCCCTATACAATACAAAAATACATAATCTTTCTCTTTTCTTCTCTCCACATTGATCTTACTATTTCTCTCACACTTATAATTTTGCAATTTCCTCTTTTCTTTCAAGTTTTTTTTTATTGCAATTTTTTTTTCAATTTAACTTCACTGGGAGAAATAGTAGATCATAAGCATTGAAATTACAACCAAACAAACCAATACATATATTTTCCTTATTACAAGCTCCTTCTCCCAAAATTAAACATTCACATATAGCCATGGTGTAATGGATCACAAAAAGAGATAAAATTTTCAAGCTGCAAAGGTTTAGAAATTGGATTCATAGAAAAAAAAAAAGATTAGCCATTATGACTAAAAAATGGGATACTAAGGAATTAGATATCATAGGTAGGCTTGAAAGGCTCAAACAATTCAAAGAACATGCCTTAATCATCTTCCTAATCATGTGTACTTATGATTTCGCCTCAAACAATTAATCAATGATTTCTAGAGTGGTCGAGATTATATATATAATAGCAATTATAAATCTCTCCAAGTTCTATTAAAAAGGTAAATTCAATTGTGTTCATCATTTGAAAAATCTACGTTAAAGCTTAAGTAACAACCAAAACAAGAGTTAGCACACAATTCATGTAGAACTTATCAATTCCCTAGAATTATTTCTGTCACAGTCAAAAATTTTATCATCGACATACGTCTTTCAACTTAACCATGTTTATCACAACCTAAAAATAAACTAAACTGAAGAAAAAAATATGACATTAAAAACAACTAAACATAACACAAACACAAAATAACAACTAAAGAAATGACAAATAAAAATAAAAATAGGTAGTTTACCCCCCCCCCCAACTTAAACATTACATTGTCCTCAATGAAAATAAAACAAAAGATAAGGAAAAGAAAGCTCCCTCAAGTGTGCTCTGTTTAATGTCGTTAGCTCGACTAAATGCTACGCTCATGATCTTTGTGTTGGGTATTTCAATGAAGTCTCCTTCATCTTGTTCTCACAAATGGAATCAAACACATTGAATTTGATAACTTGACCATCAAATTCCATTGTCAGCGTCCCTACTCTTACATCCAGTTTTGTATTTGTTGTCATCAAGAATTGCCTCCCGAATAAAATAGGTATCGAATTTTATATGGATGCATCCTCCATTTCAAGCATATAGAAATCTGTTGGGAAGACAAGTCCATCAACCTTCACCAACGCATCTTCAACTATCCCTAAAGAATAAGCATTTGCGCGATCAACAAGTTGAATAATAATACTTGTTTCCTTTAGTGGTCCAAGATTTAAGGAAGCATATGTTGAATATGGCAAGACATTAATCAATGCTCCAAAATCTATCATACACCGCTCAATCATTTTATTCCCAATAATACAAGGAATTGTAAAGGTTCCAGGATCCTTGCATTTTGGTGGAAACTTCTTTTGGAGAATAGCAGAAGCATTCTCCCCTGCACTAATCTTCTCATCACCCTTTAGTTTCTTCTTATTTGTACGCAAATCCTTAAAAAATTTAGCATATCGAGGCACTTGCTTAATAGCATCAAGTAATGGAATGTTCACCTCCACCTTTCTAAATGTTTTTAATATCTCCTTATCTGCCTCTTCCTTTTTAGTCTTCCTTAATCTGCTTGGAAAAGTCAGTGGAGTGACAATGGTTGACATAGATTGTTTATGTGATATTCAGCGTTAATGGATCATCATGGATGGAGTTGTCTACTACTTTCTTTTGCACTGAATCTGGCAATGAAGGATATGTGGGTGGCTCATATTGTGTACCACTCCATAGTGTTATTGTTGGAAAAACTTATACAGGATCTTGTTTATTTTCATATAGATCTTATATTAAACAAATTAATATAAGATAACCTAGAACATGTTTCTAAAATTGAATTCATATAGAGATAATGTTAATAACTCTTACATTATTGTGCAGCGGAATGATTGAGTCATTCCTTCAGTTTCTATAACCCTTGTATCCTTTCTGTAGTAGAGTATCACCAAGAAACTAAACCGATCTTCAATTTTCTTCACAATCTTCCAAAGAATCCTTAGAATCACCTAGACTAGGGTGGGAAATTTTCAACACATGAGGTAGATACAAAGAGAAGAAGAGAAAAGAATATTGAGGCTTAGAAAAGGACTTATGTTTGTCGAGAGAATCTAAAACCTACTAGATCTTTTGATGTTTAGTCAGATAGTCTTTCTATAATCTGATTTCAAGTCTCACTTAGCATTCCTTTTATACGCGCAATTAGGTCACTTATTTAAATAAAAAATCAATAAAATAATAGCCAATAATCAGCCCTAGGTAGAAATTATCATTGGCTTTAGGCCTGTGAAATTTCCCATTTAATTATAAGCCCATTGGACTTAAAATCAAGACATGTATTATTTTCTATTGATTTAATTATTTTAATTATTTATCAAATTAATTATTTATAATTTGAACCTTAATTTAAACTTATTTATTAATTTAGACACCAATTTATCTTAATTAATAAATCTACCCTAATTTCTCTCTTCTTCTTTAAATTACATAACTCTGTGAAACTATCCAAAATTGACTTGGTCAAATTTGATACTTCTAATTGATGATAGTCAAGAATGGAATCAAAATGGTAATGAAATGACACAAATGATTTATAGTGGTTCGGCCCCAATGAATGGTAATGACCTACGCCCACTTAGTGTTCTTATTGATATTGAACCTCAAAACCGTGATCAAAGAACTAGGGTTCTTGTGTTTCACCAGCTTTTTGAGAGGATTACAATTTCGGTGGATAATCACAGTTATGCTCTTTCTATGAGTATTTGGAAAGAAGTTTCAAAAAGTCCCTTCCTTGAGCCCTCTCATTCATATTTATAGGCTCAAGGGGGTTACATGGGCCAATGGGCCTTAATTATCCCTAATATCAACGTATCAATGCAATAAAGAGGAAATAATAAATGTAGTTATTACAAGATTACAATCTTTAAAGGAAATAAACTGAAGCATGCGACCAGACTGGTCGCATCTATCCGTGAGATTTGATGAAGCAACAGGGAGCTGGTCGATAGGCGAACATGACCTCTTCACTTAGATGCTGCCACGTGCCAACCACGTGCAATAAGTTCTTGCCACATCATCAAGAGCCATTTTTGGGTAAACATTTGCCCCCCAAAGTTTATTTTACTGTGACCAGCATAAAGTAAACTTAGGAAACTAACCCTTCGCGTACCCCACCAAATCTGTCAGAGCCGCCCATGCCTTCTCGAAAAAGGTAACCAATCATGTCCAATCAAGTCTTTTTGGTTTCCCAAAAAATTGTCTGATGGCTATTGCGTTTCCCAATGCTTTGAAAAAAGTAACTCCATGATTACCTCTTTTACAGTGCTATGATCATTATAAATAATCCCCCAAGATCATTTTTTACTTTTACCAATCTTCTTTCCTCAAGAACACTGAAGAACTCTACACTTAAAGCCCAGCAAACCCAAATAGTTCCATTGTTTCACTGAGTTTCTGCCCAATCACTCGACTTAGTGTCTCAGAGACTTGCTTCATCCTTTGCTGAAGTAAGTTTATCAACCCTTTAAGCCATTGAAATTCCATGCAATATATTTTTCTATCTGTTTCATCTTCGTTTTTTATTATAAGTTCTTGAATGTTCTTGACCGAAATTGTTTTGGGGTAAATGGGTATATTGATCGATGTTTAATATAGTAGGAAAAAGACACTCTGTTGGGGTTAGGAATCAGTTTGGTAGTTAGGATATTTAACTTAGGGCGTGAAATCGAAGTAAAAATTCAATTTCTAAGCTTGTAGAAAAAACTGGGTTTTTCTCACCCTTTCAGAGTCGAAAGGTTTTTTTCTGAAAAACTTTTCACTTCTGTTTTTAATCCATTTTCCAAACTGTTCGCTTGAAATGTAGTGTTTTTTTGTCAGAATGGTGCTGGTCGTATAAAAGCTTAACTTTTATACACGAGAAACGTTATTCCAACTTTTAAACACACGTTTTTAGGCCGTAGATTTCTCATCTCCCCTTTTCTGTTTGCAGACTTTCATGAAAGCTCCGTGGGGAGGTGAGAGATCTATCGACGATGAACTGCTGGCCCAACTGTTCGAAGACGAAGAACAACTGTCACAACTAATTCCGGAGATTCCTTTTTCTCGTATCACCCCACACAATCCATCGACCCCACCTCAAAACATGGTCGAGTAAAGTCCAAAGCCCAGAAAAAGAAACCATCCACTCCTCATTCAAATCAACCTACTCCTTGGGCTGAAATTCCTTTGACCAGTGGTCGAGAAGAAAATACCCCCGAGCCAGAAATCCAAACTCAAGCCCAACTCTGAAACACCATTCGACCAAACATTGAATGGTATATTGTTCCTCCTAGCATAATCACTGCTAGGATGATAAATAATTTCCTTAGAAAGTATGGACTTTCCGGGGTTACTTTATTCCTTCCCACCAGAGACCAACAGGCAAACCTGCCTGGAGGCGCCTTCAGCGCCTGGTCGCGGTTTCACATCGAGGCAGGAGCGATCCTGCCTCTCCATCCTTTTTTCCAAGGAGTGGCCAACTATTTTGGGGTCGCTCCTTTCCAAATAACCCCTAACAGGTATAGAATGCTCTCCACACTCTATATCCTGTATAGTCATAAGAAGTGGTCTATTCCTACGCCACATGAGGTCAACAATCTGTTTGACCTCAAATCCAACCCCAACCAAGAAAATACGGGGTTATTTCATCTATGCCACCAGGAAACGACCTGCACTTTCCTGAGTAAAACCACCTTCAAATCCAATATGGGGAAGTACCATCTGGAGTACTTTTTGACTACCGACTTAGTCGCCAACAACTTAGCCTTCACCCAAGGAGGTAACACCTTTACACTCATGGTCGTTTATTTTCCATTATTTTATCTACATTTTCCTTAGAAATTTAGCCTTCTTTAGGTCCATGGTGGCGACCAGCTCCTACTCCAGAGATGGAGCTTCGAGCAGCCCTACTGGCCAGCATGTCTGACGTAGAGAAGAGCGTTAAACAGCTGGTCACTGAGGCAAACCTGAGACTGGTCGGGCTTCTAGTGCCTCACCAGGACGTGAGGGAGTCCACGGCGGGGAGTGCCACCGGCGAGGAGATTCCTGAGCAGCACCCAGATGTGTCGCAACCTCAAAGGAGGAGAACAACTGGTGTGACAATCAAGGAACCCTCTAGCACCCCGCGAGTGGCCGCGCCCCCTGCCCCTTCGAGAAAGGGAAAAAAGAAAGTCTCTGGACCCCTCAAGCCTCTTGATGAGTCTTCGGATGAGAACGGTATTGATCTCTCACTCTTAGATAGTTTGCCAATTCCTTTTCACTTATTTGACAGGGACGGAAACTTTAAGAACACTCCCAATTTAGATTCAGACTTCTTCATGCCAGAGAGTGAGTGTAACACTAGTAGAGTATATAATGTAGCGACCAGTAATGATAGCTTGGGTATTTTACTTGCAATTTTCTTTGTTTCCTTTTCTGACATAGCACACTCACTTATTTATATTGTCCAACTATTCATGTACTTGCTTTCTTGCAGACATGGCATCCGAAGACATGTTCGATATGTACAGTGCACTCGAAGCTCCTGAAGCTTCTGCGAGCAGGAAAAAGGCGAGCATGCGGCATCACAGAGAATTCAGCAAAGCGCCTCCAGCCAAGAAAACCCGCACTGCGGACGCTCCGGCAGACGAACCTTCAACAAATGCAACATCACCTCCTTCTCCCCTCGAGCAGTGACTCTGCTTGCACCGGTTGGGTCGACCCTTTCCCCACCGGCTCCAGCTGACCAGACTCAGCCAGCTGCTCCTGTTCCAACAAGGGGAGACATATCGAGCCATGCCCTAAGATCGACCAAGGACAGGATGGCAAAGATCTTGAGGCACGAGGATTGCCGAGAAGCCATGGCTGGGACAGAGTCGATGGACGTCAACCAGATCTTAACCCGCGCACTAAACGAGCTCGCAAGTGTAAGTTGTCTTTTCCTGTTGAGACTCAATCCCTTTATCTATTATAGTCATTTTAACTTTTGTTCTGATCGCCGGCAATGCTGATCGTTATTGCCGGCCGGATCCGCTCGGGAGATATCACCGAGCAATCCAAGGCGTTTGAACAATGGCACACCGAGGAGCTCAAAGCCACTGAAGCAAAACATACCGAGCAGCTTGAGGCAGCTCAGAAGACAAACGCGACATTGCTCGAGGAGAAAAATAAGCTGGATGAGGAGCTGAGGGGGAAACAGACTGCCCTGGACAAAGCCGTCGAATTAAGGGACCAGTATAAGGAGTCTAACCTTATCAATTACCGCGAGGCCAAAAAGCTCAAGGCGGACTTGATCGCAAGCAGGCAAGAGGCCGACAAGTTGAAGGCTTGGATCGACGAACTTGAGAAAGCCAACGCCAACAATCTAGAGAGGTACAAGGGTGCCACGGCTAAGTGTTTCTATGACTTCTGGAAACACAATCAAGGGGCCGACTTCAGCTATCTTTCCGAGCGCAAGAGGCACACTGAGATAGCCCGATGCATTGCTCATTTGGTGGAAGAAGAAAAAGAGAAGATCCCAGGCTCGCCCGAAATCTCCTTGGCCATCGCGTTGAAGGCGTGGACGATGAAGCTGCTGCTGCAGTCAACCAAGAAAATCCACAAGACCCTCCTGCCTTATAATTATACTATTTTTATTTTAATTTTATATTGTAGACACATGACCTACGGGTCGTGATGTAAAGACAATTTTTATTTTTATCTTGTAGATACATAATCCACAACGCCAGTAAAGAATTTAAACGATAATACAGCAAAACAACACACGTAATGAGCAAATATTTGTAATAAATATAATAATTGGCAAGAATGACTGGCTGTGAGAGCTGTAAATACGGGCCAGGCTTTTGAGCACGGCACGAGCCCGGGAGGCACGAGCACGACATGGTACGAAAAAATATGGGCTTGGGCCAAGCACGACACGAAAAAATATGGGCTTGGGCCAGGCACGACACGACACGGGCTTAGCACAGCACGACACGACAAGCCCGAAGGCACGACACGAAAGCACGAACAAACTAGCCCGAAAGCACGACATGATAAAAAACCTGATATTTTGACATTAATAATCATAATAAATTTTTATTTGTCAATAATTAATAAATTAAAATGATAATATATGTCTTATTTTTCTCAATGTTTATATTTTTATAATTATATTAATTTATTTTAAGATTTGTTAGTTAAATTTTTAGCATTTATTAGTAGGTATTAAAATTCTAATAATTATCTTTGATATAATTTTGTGTAAAATATTGTTAAAAAGTATATAAAAATATCTAAAATTATAATTTAAACAAAGAAATGTATTTGGTTTGGTGGTAAGTCCATTGATGGTTAAAGAGGAGGTGGAGGGTTCAATTCTCCATCCTCAAATTTTTTAGCAAAAAAAAAAAATGGGCCGGCCCGAATAAGGAAAGTGGGCCGGCTCGACACGGCACGAGCACGACACGACATGGGCCGGGCCCATGGGCCGTGCTGGGCCTACTCTTTCAAAAATGGGCCGGCCCGGCCCGACACGAATTGAATATGGGTCGGGCCCGGCCCGGCCCGAATTTATCGGAGGCACGAAAATGTGGGCCGGGCTGGGCCGGGCCAGCCCACATTTACAGCTCTAGGCTGCGCACAGTCCCTTATATTTCTCGTAATAATTGGAAAATTTGTGTCTGTACTAGCGATCACCAAAATGATCTTACACTTATAAGCGATCAGTCACATAAAATGACCAACCCTTTTTCATAACTTGTAGAAAGTAAAATTAATACAAGCCAATTCTTTAAGAAGAATTGTTTATTGATAGTACTTGCGTAGGTGTTCTCTATTCCAATAGCGAGGAATTAGATCTCCATTTAGGCGAGCAAGTTTATAGGTGCCTGGTTGAAGGACTTCTTCAATTTGGTACGGTCCTTCCCAATTAGGTCCGAGTACTCCAGCAGCCTGGTCACGAGTGTTGAGGAAAATCCTTCGAAGTACTAGGTCTCCGACATTGAGTTTCCTTTCACGTACTTTAGAATTGAAATACCGAGCGACCTTTTGCTGGTAAGCAGCTACTCGGAGTTGGGCTTGCTCTCGATTTTCATCGACCAAATCAAGAGATTCCATCAATAGCTGGCTATTTGAGCCTTGATCGTACATTATTCTTCGATGCGATGGCAGATCTAATTCAACAGGCAGCATAGCCTTATATCCATAGGCCAAGGAAAATGGAGTATGGCCTGTTGCTGTTCGATGGGAAGTTCTGTACGACCAAAGGACTTCAGGCAATTGCTCTAGCCATGCCCCCTTCGCTTCCTCAAGTTTTTTCTTCAAAGTATCCTTTAGCATTTTATTGACTGCTTTGACTTGCCCGTTTGCTTGAGGATGAGCGACTGAAGAAAAGCTCTTGATAATTCCATATCGTTCGCAAAATTCCTTGAACAGATCACTATCAAACTGCGTGTCGTTGTCTGAGACAATTTTTCTTGGCAATCCATAGCGACACACAATGTTTTTAACTACGAAATCCAACACTTTCTTGGTCATTATAGTTGTGAGTGGCTCAGCTTCGGCCCATTTTGTGAAGTAATCAACGGCCACCGCAGCGTACTTGACGCCGCTCTTTCCTATTGGCAAAGATCTGATTAAATCTATACCTCAGACTGCGAACGGCCACAGACTTTGCATCTGCTTTAGCTCATTAGGGGCTGCTCGCGGAATTTTTGAGAACCTTTGGCATTTGTCACACCTCCGCACGAATTCCATCGAGTCTTCATTCATTGATCCCCAAAAGTATCCTTGCCTTAGGATCTTTTTTTATAAGCTCTGTCCCCCAGCATGGTCCCCACAAAAGCCTTCGTGGTCCTCTTTCATCAATTCTTTGGCCTTCTCTTTTGAAATACACCTGAGGAGTGGCATTGAGTATCCCCTTCAGTACAAGATTCCATTGACCAGCAGCCTGTCACTGAAGGGTCCTAGCTTTGTTTCTGTCCGGCGGTAACACGCCCTTCGTCAGGTACTCTATGTAAGGTGCCATCCATGTATCTACCACCTAGATCACCAAAGAGGTCTTCTCTGCTTGGATGCTCGGTGCAGATAGTCGTTCAACTGGCACTATGTTCAGAGTGTCGACATCCTTGGCACTTTCCAGTTTGGCCAAAGCATCAGCGTTTGAATTCTGTTCACGAAGTACTTGCTGGAGAGTGTACTTATCAAACTGCGCCAATTGATCCTTCGCTTTATTCAAGTAAGTGACCATTTTTAAGCCTCGGGCCTAGTTCTCTCCAATGATCTGATTGACTACTAACTGAGAATCACTGTAGATGTCAAGTGACTTTATGTACATATTCCTGGCTAACCGTAATCCAGCGAGCAGTGCTTCATACTCAGCTTCGTTGTTAGAAACGGTGAAGACAAACCTGATTGCGCAGTGAAATCGATGCCCCTCAGGCATTATCAGAATCACTCTTGCTCCTGCGTGATGTTCATTAGAAGAGCCGTCCGTGTACAACTTCCACGAGGGAGTTTTATTTTGAGGCTCAGGCTCTTCAAGCACTTCTGGCTGCTTGCAATCTAGAAGCCCAGTGAGTTCTGCGATGAAATGTGCCAGAGCCTGTACTTTTATTGCTGCTCGTGGCATGTAAGAGATATCACACTGCTCAAGTTCGACCGCCCATTTCAACAATCGGCCTGCGACTTTAGGCTTCTACAGAACTTGCCGTTGAGGTTGGTCGGTCAAAACCGTGATTGGGTGAACTTGGAAGTAGGGCCGCAACTTCCTGGAGGCTAAGATTATGCAATAGGCTAATT
Source organism: Humulus lupulus (assembly GCF_963169125.1). Lineage (NCBI taxonomy): Eukaryota > Viridiplantae > Streptophyta > Magnoliopsida > Rosales > Cannabaceae > Humulus > Humulus lupulus. The sequence continues at coordinate 56,098,914 of NC_084796.1, read as the reverse complement.
TTTCAATAGGTGAATACCACAGCTCCGCTTCTATTAGCCTCTTGCTTACATAATAAACAACCTTCTGCACACCTTCTTCTTCTCTTACTAGGACAGTGCTAGCAACATATTTTGTTACCGCCAAGTAGATGGACATAGTCTCTTTATCAACCGGCTTTGATAGAATCGGTGGCTGCAACATATGCGTCTTTAAATCTTGAAAAGCTTGTTTGCACTCCTCCATGCATTCGAATTTCTTGTTGCCTCTGAGTAGATTAAAAAATGGGACGCATTTATCCGTCGATTTGGAAATAAATCTACTGAGCGCGGCAATTCTTCCGGTCAAGCTTTGAACATCCTTGATCTTTGCTGGCGATTTCATATCGACCAGGGCTTTGATCTTTTCGGGATTGGCCTCAATTCCTCGCGAATTTACTATAAATCCCAAGAACTTCCCTGATCCTACTTCGAATGAGAACTTGAAGGGATTTAGCTTCATCTGATATTTGTTCAAGACGTAGAAGGATTCTTGCAAGTCCCCTATATGCCCTTTTTCCTTCTTCAACTTAGCCAGCATGTCATCGACATATACTTCCATGTTTGTGCCGATCAGCTCCTTAAAAATATGGTTGACCAGTCGCTGGTAAGTCGCACCAGCATTTTTCAAACCGAAGGGCATTACTTTGTAACAGTAAAGCCCTATGTCAGTCTGAAAGTTAGTGTGATCCTCATCAGGAGGATGCATACTGATCTGATTATATCCGGAGTATGCATCCATGAATGAGAGAATCTCATGCCCTGCAGTGGCATCGACCAGCTGGTCGATTCTAGGGAGTGGGGAACAATCCTTAGGGCAGACTTTATTAAGGTATGTGAAATCCACGCATGTTCCCCACTTACCGTTCAACTTGGGAACAAGCACGAGATTAGAGACCCATGATGGATAAAATGCTACCCTGATGAATCCATTCTCCTTCAACTTCTCGACTTCTTCCTTTAGAGCCTTTGATTTATCTTTGTCGAGCAACCTCCTTTTCTGCTGTACTAGTGGAAAATTCTTGTCTATGTTTAGGACATGGCTAATGAATGTAGGGTATATTCCAACCATGTCTTTGTTCGACCAGGCAAAAACTTCCTGGTTTTTCCTCAAAAATTCCACCAGTGCTTGCTTTGTTGTTGTCTCTAAGTTTTTACCGACTTTCACAACCCTGGTTGGATTTTCTTCATCGAGTTGGACCTCCTCAAGGTCCTCGATGGGTCCTATATCTTCATCAAAATCCCCAAAGCGAGGATCTAAATCTCTGTCCTCACTTTGGGAAACACCCTATTTGGTGACATCATTACCTGATTGGGCTTGTACATCAATTTCCATTTGTAACTCTTTTCCAGCAACTTCCCTCAATACACCTTTCTTCGCCTTAGATACCGAGGCGTTGTAGCACTCCCTTGTTTCCCACTGATTTCCCAACACGCATCCTACCCCTACATCGGTTGGGAACTTCATGGCAAGGTGCCATATCGAGGTAATAGCTCGCATGTCGACCAGAATAGGCAACCCAATTACAACATTATATGCAGAAGGACAATCAACTACTATGAAAGTAGTGAGTAATGTCCTGTTTGCAGGTGCAGTTCCTGCCATAACTGGGAGCCTAATCGACCCAGTTGAGGTAAGCCCTTCGCTAGAAAAACCATAAATGGTTTGGTTTCATGGCTCCAGGGCCTTGATGGACAATTTCATTCTTTCTAGCGAAGACTTGTATAAGATGTTGACTGAGCTTCCTCTGTCAACCAAAATCCTCTTAACCATCATGTTGGTGATTTGAACGTCAATGACCAACAGATCAAAGTGTGGGAATCATTCGTGCTAGGCATCGTCTTCAGAGAAGGTTATCAATTCCTCCTCTGTTCGAGCCTTCTTTGGTGCTCGATCCTCCACACTCATCATCTCGATGTCCTGGTCATGGCGTAGGGTTCGAGCGTATCGCTCCCTTGCCTTCCCACTGTCCCCTGCAAGGTGTGGGCCACCATAGATGGTGAGTAACGTTCCTGCCACAGGAGCTGGCTGTAAAGGCGGCGAGCGTTGGCGTGCAGGCGCCTGCTCGTTGCCACCTTGAGCCTCTCGCTGAGACCCTCCTGCAGCTCGTACATATCTCCTTAGATGTTCCTGCCTGATCAGGAACTCAATTTCATCCTTCAACTGGTTACACCGTTGGTGTCATGTCCGTAGTCATTTTGAAAACGACAAAATTTTGTTCTATCTCTCTTGGAGATATCCTTCCTTATAGGTGCGGGTCGCTTATAAGGAACATTAGAGTTAGTCGCCTGGTAGACATCTGCTCGACTTTCGACAAGGGTCGTATAGTTGGTGAATCTCGGCTCGTATCTTTTGCCTATAGGGCATTTATTCTCAGATGTTGACGGCTCATTGCCTGCCTTTATTCCACCATTTCTGCCATTTCCATTCCCGTTGCCCTTGATGTTGCCATTGGGTTTATCCGACACGTTGGCGGCTTTGGCGGGTTCTTCCTTCAGATTCTTGTCTTTCGTAGGGGATTTCCCCTCGTTGGAAATCGCGTCTTCGAGCTTGATGTATCGATCAGCTCGATCCAAAATCTCCTGGGTACTCCTTACCTCGTTCTTCCTTAGGCTGTTTCAGAGGGGAGAATGGCGTTTGACCCTGGAAGTTAGGGGCATCATCTTACCCTCGTCGCCCACTATTTTGGCTCCAACTGCTGCTCGCAAAAAGCGTTGGTCATACTCCTTTACAGGCTCTCCCTCCTTTTGGCGTATCTCGACCAGCTGGTTGGTCTCAGTGGGGTGTACGCGACCCGCATAAAATTGTTCGTAAAATTCCTTCACAAACATCTCCCAGGATACTATACTGGCAGGAGGGAATTTAAAAAACCACTCCTGGGCAGTATCAGATAATGTGGCGGGAAAGATCCTGCAGCGAGCATCGTCTGACACCTTCTGAATATCCATTCGTATCTCAAATTTGTTGACATGAGATACTGGGTCTCCGTACCCATCAAAGTTTGGCAGTACTGGCATTTTGAATTTACTGGGGGTTTCTGCCTCCACCTCTTTCTTCATTTCTCCGACCAGCATTACCCCTACCTGAATTGGCCTCATTATAGTCATGGCTGTCTCTAAACTGTGGCCAGCTATGGCTTGATCGGCTGTTCACGCTGTTTCCTCCTTGGGCTAACATTTCACGAGCGTCAGGGGGAGGCCTGCGCTGGTCGTGGGGTCCCCGTGCATTATTATGCCGTGGGGGGCCCCTGATCGCAGGGCCTGACTCTTTGTGCCTCCTATTTGTAGAAGGACATTGCCCCCTGCTCGGTGGATTTGTCTCGTCGTCCCCTGGGTATCTAGGATTACGGGGCGGCTTCCCGGCCCTATTCTGCCTCTGTCGCTGGGGATTGCCTCGACCAGCCTGAGATGGAGGCTGCTGCTCAGGATCCCGAATATGGACATCATCCTGAGCCATAGGTGGCAACTCCGGCCTTTGAGGGCTTGCTGGCTGGAGCGGAGGACTTGGATTTGGAGCCCGTTGAGGTGGCAGACTCGTTGGCTGATCCAGTTGAGAGGCCGGCGCATCGTGTCCTCGAGCCAACTGAATGGCTGCTTCCAGAGCGGCCGTGGCATCCCTCTGCCGATGGTCCAAGTCCGCCTGCTGCTCATTCAGCTCCTGGCACTGGCGCTCAATCTCCCTTTGTTGTAGCACCAAGGTTTCCGTTGCACTCTCTTGATTGGCCTTCAGATTGGCCAACTTGTCCTGCAACACCCCCAGTGTTTCCCTCAGTGTCTCCAAATCTAATTCCTCCTCTTTGAATTCCAAATGTGGTTCATTCTCAGCCACGTTTCGAGGAGGAGGTTGAGATGGTGCAGCGCCAGCGGTCTATCCAGCTTTCTTGGATGTCTTTGCCATTTGATCTCCTTCAAACTTCTTGATCAAACTCTCAATGAAAGCACCAAAATGTTGACTTTTGATTTTGCCAATGACACAAAGTCAAAATTACGACAAGAAATGAGAAGATAGTCAAGAATGGAATCAAAATGGTAAAGAAATGACACAAATGATTTATCGTGGTTCGGCCCCAATGAATGGTAATGAACTACGTCCACTTAGTGTTCTTATTGATATTGAACCTCAAAATCGTGATCAAAGAACTAGGGTTCTTGTGTTTCACCATCTTTTTTAGAGGATTACAATTTCTGTGGATGATCGTACTTATGCTCTTTCTATGAGTATTTGGAAAGAAGGTTCAAAAAGTCCCTTCCTTGACCCCTCTCATTCATATTTATAGGGTCAAGGGGGTTACATGGGCCAATGGGCCTTAATTATCCCTAATATCAGCGTATCAAGGCAATAAAGAGGAAATAATAAATGTAGTTATTATAAGATTACAATCTTTAAAGGAAAGAAACCGAAGCATGCGACTAGACAGGTCGCATCTATCCGCGAGATCTGATGAAGCAACAGGGAGCTGGTCGATAGGTGTTGACGGTGAGAACTCGTCAACCAAGTTAAGTTAGAAAAACAGAAACATAGAGATTATCAAAAGAAAAACTTTGAAGATCAAATTGGAAACTTAAAGAACACTTGCAGAAGAAAAATGATGAACTGAATTTGTATTTCTTATGGTGTGATGCTACAGTATTTTTTCCAACCCCCCACAGTCTGGTGCGTGTCAGAGACGTGGAGGTGGTGCTTCCATTCCTCGTACTACTCCTAACCGCCGCTACTTGTCGGGTACAGGTGTCAGGTCTGTCCCTTAATCCTTGCAGGCATGTACGTACCTATTTATAGGTACCTTGTTTGTATTCTTTGCCTCTTGTGGGCCACCTTGAACGACATATCTGGTTGGCCTTCTTGTAAGTGGTCCCTACTGACTAATTGAATGGAGTGCACTTCGTTGGTGGCCCCAACCTCACCAAGTGACGTAGGGCCTTTTCTACGAGGTGGGTATAGCATGTTATAAGGCTAGTGAGGTCTCGTGAGGACATGGGGAGGTCCTGGCACCATGTGCACCTGCGAGGCGTAGGGTTTCATATACACCTTCGAAGCAACATGGGCGCGAGGCACTATGGGCGCGCGAGACGAACGGGCCTCGTGGGACGCCTGGGCACGCGAGGCGTGTGCGTGCCAGCGGGGGCGTGCGAGATGGATGGGCTTCGCGGGACGCCTGGGCACGCGAGGCGTGTGTGTGCCAGCAGGGGCGTGCGAGACAGATGGGCCTCGCGGGATGCCTGGGCACGCGAGATGTTCATGTGTGGCCTTTTGAGACGCTGGGCACGAGAGGCGGAGGGGCCTCATGAGACGCCTAGTGCGCGAGGCGTTCAGATGTGGCCTCGCAAGACGCTGGGCACGCGAGGCGGAGGGGCCTCGTGAGACGCCTAGTGTGCGAGGAGTTCAGGTGTGGCCTCGCAAGACGCTGGGCACATGAGGCGGAGGGGCCTCGTGAGATGCCTGGTACGCGAGGCGTTCATGTGTGGCCTTGCAAGATGCTGGGCACGCAAGGCGGAGGGGCCTCGCGGGACGCCTGGTACGCAAGGCACTTGTGGGCCTCTGGGGTGGTGTGGCCTCGCGAGATTCCTGGGCGCACGAGGCGTCTAAGGTGCATGCCACCCTTACGAGGCGCGAGGCCATCTGGGTAGCCGCATGAGACGCTTGGCCATACGGGCAGACGTGCGAGGCGATGGTGGCTTGGGGCCACCGCAACTCAGCCATACATTTGGATGTTCATGGGACCTGAGCATGTACTTTGGGTTTTTTACAAGCATGAAATTTTGAGCATCCACAATAGGCGAATAACACCTCTTCACTTTGACGCTGCCACGTGCCAACCATGTGCAATAAGTTCTTGCCACATCATCAGGAGCCATTTTTGGGTAAACATAAATAAATAAATTAAATTTGGTATGCATATATTTTATGGACTATATTATTATGTGATAATATTAAGTATATATCATAAAAATTCATAAGTTCATATATGTGATCTCAACTGTGTATTGGTATGGGAGGATTGTGATTAAGATAAATGAACTTGAATAGTTTGCAATAAAATGAAGTTATGGAATATTTAGATTAATTACTGCAAGTACGGTCCACTAGTATTATGAATACAAGTGATCTAGATCCGGATTACTAGTATAGTAGGACAATTTAGTGGAGGTGCTTTATATATTAGAGAATATATTGGACCAGATATGTTTATTAATACTTAGTTAAATACTGTTTCGAAGTATTAATTAAATATATCAACTGATGATCATATACAAATAGATCTTAATCCTGAAGTTACTATGAACTCCTGTTTATGTTATATGAGTTCTTTGATTCAATTGTTAGGGTTTGTCAGAATGATCAGGCTAGAAAATTTTGTTTTGGGAACTCATTAATTTAAATGGCTGGGGACATAGTATACAGATAAGGAATCTATACCTTCTCGTCAGAGATTGACTAATGGTTCTCCTAAGGATTGACTTTTGGGACTGAAAGGTTATTGAGCTCAAATTCATAATTTGGTTATGAATTAACCTTCACTAGTAAAGTCGATGGTACCTAAGGAAACAAGAAATAATTAAAAGGGTCAAACGGTAATTTTATTCCCGGTTAATTATGAACCATTATTAGAGGATTAATTTTTATGTAATGATTATATCAATGCACGCTTTATTGTTATAAAGTACTCAGCAAATAAAATGTATATAATTACAAGAGTGCAGTCTCATATTTATAGTGGAGTAATCATGAGATTAATAAATTAAGATTATTTATTTAAAGAGTTTAATTAATAATCACAAATTTATTGGAGTTTGGAATTATAGGTCCATAGGTCCCCACAGCGGCTCTATCAACACTATTCAAGACAAGAGTTGATATAAATGGTAAAAAGACATATTTAAGAAGAATTTTGTTATTCGGGCCAAAAATGCAATTGTGTGATAATAGTGATTAATTAATTAATTACAAATTAGTTGTAATTATCAAAATTAACTATTGTATAATTTTTGAAATTATATAAATAAATAATTTATTATAATTTTTGAAATTATAATAAAATAAATATTAAAATTTTGAAATTAATATTTAATTACAATTGGTTTTAATTAGTTAGTAGAATTAATTAAATATCTTTATTTGAGTGGAAGATAATAATCTGACAAGTTCAAATTGGATTTGAATTTAAAAAGATTAATATTTATTCAAATAATTAATTATATGCGATAATTGTTAAAAAGATAATAGATTAAAATTTGAATTAATTATCAAGTTGTTGGATTTTATCTGATAAAGTATTTTGAATAAATAATTAAATAATTGTGGAAAATTCACATTCCCTTATTCTATAGGGTGCTGCACGACACACACAGTCCCTACAGTGTGTGTGGCGTGCAACTATAGAAATCAGGGAATGAATTTTTCACTTTTATTTATTTAATTAATTAATTAATGAAAAATTCAAAAGGATAGTTTTGATATTTTCATTAATAAGATAATTAATTAATTAAAAGATAAATTATAATTTGTTACATATTTATTTTTTAAATTTAAGTATTTTTTATATAAGTTAGACTTATCAGAAAATAACAAAAAAAAAAAAAAAAACTAAATACTCAATTATTCGCTCTAAGAAAAGAACGATACTTTCCATCTCTCCCTGAAAAGATATAGAACCAATCTCCAGCCTATTCTCCTGATCTCATGTGTTGAGTACATCAAGTTGAATAAGAAATATACCATCCTTTATTCTCTAAGTGCCCACACACTTCTTGAGGTGTAGAGAACGCTATGGAAGATCTTAGTGTGAGTACCTGGGAGCAGCTTGGATAGGAAGATCGTTTATTTTACGAAAAGATCGCAAGGACACTTGATAAGCATCAAGAGGTGTGTTCTTTATTCTTTTATTGTTTATGATTAATGTATGTACATTAAAGGATTCACATATTTAAAAGTAGTTTAAATATGTTAAAATTTTTTTGTTGTACACTGGGCCAACCCATCACACAATTCTGTTGCGTATCAGGAAACTTGTTTCTAAAAATTGATACCAGAGCGGTCATTAATCTCTGCATACATTACTTACTGTGTGGGCATAATATGCATTCTTATGTTATCGTAATATGTGTGAATGGATGGATGTATGTATGTATGTTTAAAGTTTACTCTTAGGGGTCGTTAATTATATGGTGTTTTGGGTTTAGGAATTGTTCTTAAATTTCTAGAAGAAAAATGTAAGTCATTTTGGGGTGTAGGAATTTTTGTAATTTAATTTTTTGCATTAAATTATTGGAAAAAATTCTGTAAGGCCCGAGCCCCGGGTTCTGTGCCCCGAAGCCCAAGCCCAAGGCTATCGCATGCTGCCGTACGACCCCGTTGCCTATGACTCCCCAGCCGCGCGCCCCTGCACCTGCTGCCGCGCACCCTTGTGCCTGCATCCGCATGCGCCCCTACGCCTACATTTGCGCGCACCCTGCTGGCTCCCTGCCGCGGTGTGTGCGCCTTCCAACCATGGCCCCAGCTGCTGGCCCATGCCCCCTGCGCACCTCGTCGAGCTGCTCCTAGTCACTGCCGTGGCCTTCCGCCATGCCTCCTGCCCCATGCCAAGCTACATTGTGCCGCCAGCCCTAGGGTTCTTAACCCTAAGGTTTGCACAATGTTATCTATTTAAATTATGGGCCTAATTAATTTAAGTCCACAATTAATTTTTTTTTGTTTTTAATTAATTGTTTGAGCCTAAATTCAAAAGTGGGCCTAATAACTTGTTGGGCATTAAAGCCCAAGTTAATTATTCTTAAAATTTGTTTAAGATAATTAACAGTTATTTTAATTAAAAATTAAATGGATAAATGAATTAATGGATAAGGACTACTTGTGAAGGCTCAAAGCTAAAGATAGAGATCTCTTTAGGTTTTATTTAGTTTCTTACATTTTTGTGTATAATTTTGCAAGTGTTGTAATTTTTGTAGAAATACCCAAGACACCCGACCTGCATTTATTTATTTAAATTTTTGAATGTGATTAAATTATTTAATACTATATCATGCATTTTTTGACATGCCATACATAGTACCCACACAGTATTTAGAATTAGCATGCATCTCATATGAGTAGAATCGTGCCTTAGGATTGTCCTTTGTGATTATATGCTTTATGTGATGGACAATATAATAACAAATGTAGTTTTAACTAGTTCAAGAGCAGAAATAGATTTTAAAAGTAGTTTAATTTCTAGTATTTAATAAAATTATTTTATTAAATAATAAATGATATTCCTAGTAATTATAGCAAATTAAAATTGAATTAATTAGGGCATAGTTCTATAATTTTAATTTTGCTTAAATTGGATTAGTAATTATTAGAATATCATTTGGTAAAAATAGATCACTTTATTTTTACAAACTAATTAAAAAGCATAGAATGTTTGAGAAAACACATATTTTAAAATAGTGAGTGAGAGAGGGAGTTATGCCAATAAGTTTCATGATCTCCATTATTAGTTGGCATCGAGATAAAATGGAGAGGGTCTCGCGACACCATTGCTTGTATCCCCCTAAGGAAGGCTTCTGACTATGTTATTCTCAAGGAAAACTTCTTTAAGAATAGGATTTAATGATGCATTTCAAGTTTGACTGACCCCAAGGCACACTCTTGAGTTAAGTCATTGATCTAAAATAATGGGTTACACTCACAAGGTACATTAGGCTTTCGAGCGGACTAGTGTATCATTGACCAAACAAGCGGTTGTTTATAAGTCAAAAGAGAATTGTTGATTTGAGTTTTCACTTATAAATTTGAGAAATTGTCTCAAAATTATTTTGGAATTAGTCTGACCTACGCTAAGGCTATTCTATTAATGTTCAAATTAATTAATCGTGAAATTAGTAATTATTTTTTTATGTGTTCTTTAATTGTTGCATTCATGCATCATGTTTACTATTTTGAAAATTACTTATATTTATTATATGCAAAATTTTATTTTTGTTTATTTATTTCTTCCCAGCAAAGATGTCTATTGGTGAATTACACACCGATGCTTTTCTTAGATCTTTGGGTTTTGAACCTGAAAACATGCAACACTGGTTTATAGGCATTTTGACCATTTTTTACTATAAGAAATTAATGCCAGACGTCTGTAACAAACCTCCAATAGAACCACCTTTGGCTATTAGCTATGAAGTAGAAGAAAAAAATGTGAATTGGATGAAATTTGATCGGTTGGCATGTTATTGCATGCTTTCAACCTTACCAGACGAAACAAAAAAAAGTATATACACTATGACTTAGCTCATGAGATGTGACAAGCAATGACAATGGAAGTCTTTGTTGAGTGTCATCGTTTGCAACAAACGAAAAAGGTAAATGAGATTTACATATATTTTTTCAACTTTGAATAGTAGATTCAAATACTATGAATAGCATATTCAATTTTTGGATAGTAGATTAAAAAATATGTGCCACTAATCTATTTTTATTTGTTTTTCCTTTTGCAGAATTAGAATCCTGAAAAAGAGGAAGAGACTGATGAGGATTTTGATAGCTAGTAAAGCTAGAGGAGTTGGAGAGTAGTTTTATTTAGAAATTTTATCGTTATTTGAACAATATAAATTTCTTTATTTTGTTTTAGAAATTTTATATTTCTTTGAACAAAAAAATACAGTCTAGAAATTTAGTTTATTATTAGTAATTTTGATTATTAATGTTTGGAAACTTATTTCTATTTTTTCATGATATTTATTTCTTTTATTAATAAAGTAGTTATTATTTAAAGAAATTATATATTTACTTGTTATGCAAATGCTTTGGGATAAATAAATTTACATACTTATAATGCATGACAAATTATTTATTTAGTTCTGAATTATTTAAAACAGCTAATCCTAGATCTATTAAAAAAGACTGATTCCGATAGTGAAACATATATGTGGCACTTGAGATTGGGCCATATTGGTCTAGATAGAATTAATAGGCTTGTAAAAGATGGTCCTTTAAGAGAACTATCTATTAGATCTCTCCCTGTTTGTGAGTCCTGTCTAGAAGGCAAGATGACCAAGAGACCTTTTTCTACTAAAGGTTCAAGAGCTATAGAACCACTTCAGCTGATACATATGGATGTTTGTGGTCCATTAAATGTACAAGCAGGAGAAGGTTATGAATACTTTGTCACTTTCGTTGATGATTATTCAAGATATGGTTACCTATACTTAATGCAAAGAAAATCTGAAACTTTTGGAAAGTTCAAAGAATTTCGAGCAGAGGCTAAAAAGCAATTAGGTAAATCACTAAAAGTTCTTCGATCTGATCGAGGAGGAGAGTACTTGGATTTTGAATTCGAGGACCATCTGCATGAGCATGGTATTCAATCCCAACTCACAGTCCCTGGAACGCCACAACAAAATGGTGTTTCAGAAAGACGGAACAGAAAGGTACTAGATATGGTTAGATCAATGATGAGCTTCTCATCATTACCACTGTCATTCTGGGGCTATGCGATTCAATGTGCTCTATACATATTGAATGTTGTTCCATCTAAGTCTATCCAGAAGATACCCATGGAATTATGGAATGGTTGTAAACCTTGTTTACACCATTTTCGCATTTGGGGTGTCCTGTACATGTGCTAAGAGGAAAGATAGGGAAGTTGGAATCATGCTCTGAAGTGTGCATGTTTGTGGGCTATTCCAAATAGACTAAAAGTGGAATTTCTACAGTCCCAAAGAAAATAAAATATTTGTATCGATAAATGCAACTTTACTTGAACATGACTATGTTAATAACCACAAACCTCGCAGTATGGTTGTACTGGAGGAGATGATCTTGAATGAAGTAGCAAAGTCACTAGCAACAACCAATGAAAAACGGCAAGAGGAAATTGAAAGTTCTAGTCTAAATAGTAGAGAGCCTTGTCGTAGTGGGATGGTTAGTAAGCAACCCATACGCTATGAACACGAAATTCAAATGCTTTTGTCTAACATAAAAAAAAAAGACGATCCATTGACATTTAAAGATACAATGAATGATTCTGACAAGGACAAATGGCAAGACGCCATGAACCAAGAAATGGAATCGATGTATTCCAATTCTATCTGGGTTCTTGAAGATCCACCTGAGAATATCAAGCCCATTGGTTGCAAGTGGATATTCAAGAAGAAAAGAGGAGCGGATGGGAAAGTAGAGACTTTCAAAGCAAGGCTTGTAGCCATAGGCTAGACACAGAAAGAAGGGGTTGATTATGAAGAAACTTTTTCTCCTGTTTCCATGCTAAAATCCATTCGTATACTCTTATCCATTTCTGTGTGCGTGGATTATGAGATTTGGCAAATGGATGTCAAAATAACTTTTCTGAATGGCTACCTTTACGAAACCATTTACATGTCTCAACCAGAAAGGTTCGAAGTAAAAGGTCAAGAGCAAAATTTTTGCAAGCTTCTAGATCTTGGAATCTTAAATTTGATGACACAATTAAAACATTTGGTTTTGAACAAAACATTTACGAACCATGTGTCTATAAACAAATCAAAGATGATGTAGTAGTATTTCTCGTTCTTTACGTTGATGATATATTACTGATTGGCAATGACGTAACATCATTATCAAAGGTAAAGAAATGGTTAGCCGAACAATTCCAAATGAAAGATTTGGGAGAAGCCCAGTATGTTTTGGGCATTCAAATTCTTAGAGATAGACAGAACAAGACTTTGGCACTGTCTCAAGTAACTTATATTGATAACGTGCTAGAACGCTTTAATAAGCAAAACTCCAAAAAGGGTGATATGCCAACCCGTTCTGGAGTAGTCCTTTCCAAGGAGCAGTGTCCCAAAACACCTCAGGAAGAGGAAGATATGAGACAGTATCCCTATGCTTCAGCGATAGGCAGCCTTATGTATGCTATGCTATGTACAAGACCTGACATTGTTATGCAGTAGGGATAGTCGGCCGTTATCAATCCAATGCTGGTTTGAGTTGTTGGATTGCAGTGAAGAATATTCTCAAGTATTTTAGAAATACTAGAGATTATATGCTTGTATATTCAGGTGGAGACCTGAACCCCACTAGTTACACTAATTCTAATTTTCAATCAGACAGAGATAGTCAGAAATTGACTTCTGGATCAGTGTTTACTCTTGGAGGAGGAGCAGTAGTTTGGCGAAGTATTAAACAAACCAACATTGCAGACTCCACCGTGGAAGCCGAGTATATAGCAACTTGTGAAGCAGCTAAAGAAGCTGTGTGGCTCAAGAAGTTCTATTTCGATTTGGAAGTAGTGCCAGATGTGGATAATCCACTAGTCCTATAATGTGACAACAGTGGGGCAGTAGCTAACTCAAAGGAACCACGGAGTCACAAGAGGGTAAATCACATCGAGAGGAAGTATCACTTGATCAGAGATATAGTTCACCGAGGAGATGTTGCAGTTATGAAGATAGCTTCAGAGCATAATCTTACAAATCCTTCCACAAAGACTTTATCTATGAAATCTTTTAAGGAGCGTGTAAGAAACATGGGAATGAGAGAGATGCCTCATTTACTTTATGGCAAGTGGGAGATTGTTGGGAATTTTGTCCTGAAAGCATATGTAGGAGACATTGTTTTTAAGAAATAAATAAATTGAATTTGGTATGCATATATTTTATGGACTATATTATTCTGTGATAATATTAAGTATATATCATAAAAATTCATAAGTTCATATATGTGATCTCAACTGCGTATTGGCAGGGGAGGATTGTGATTAAGATAAATGAACTTGAATATTTCGCAGTAAAATAAAGTTATGGAATCTTTAGATTAATTACTGCAAGTACGGTCCACTAGTATTATGAATACATGTGATCTAGATCTGGATTACTAGTGTAGTAGGACACTTTAGTGGAGGTACTTTATATATTAGAGAATATACAGAACTGGACCAGATATGTTTATTAATACTTAGTTAAATACCGTTTCGAAGTATTAATTAAATATATCAACTGATGATCATATACAAATATATCTTAATTATGAAGTTACTATGAACTCCTGTTTATGTTATATGAGTTCTTTGATTCACTCGTTAGTGTAATGCCCTAAACTCCAAGGATCATTACGGTGTGCCTTGTAAACAGTGCTAAACTCGCTAATCAAGTCATTTGGCCAAAATCGTGTAACTAAGTATGATTAGCGGTTTAGGGATTAAAAATTTTGGTTAAGATATAACGTTTCATTAGAACATTTATTATATACATTGGGATCCCAAAAATATAATTTAAAGGTCTATTACAAGAAAATATTTACAACTAGCCGATCTAAGCGGCAAAACAGGGTTTAACCCTAGTTCCTGTTCAAACCTCGGTCATGGCGGTCGAGCAGCTGCATATGTACACATCGTCACCTAAGCTCTCCAACTCAAGGATTGTCCAGCTTTCTTTTGCCTTTACCTGCACCACATAGCACCCGTGAGCCAAAGCCCAGCAAGAAAACTCAATATGCTCATGAACAGTAATAACATGTCATCAAATCATAAGGCACACGCCTAGCAGATATAGCCCTAGTCAAGCAGGCAAACCAATCCATGTAATGATGGGTATCCAGGATAAGAAATCCTGCCCTTCTGAGTGGATGACTATCAAGTCAATCTCAATCAGATAAGTGATTTAACACTGGTGGTTCCGGTAACCATACCGGGCTGATAGCCCTAAATAAAAGAGTGACAGTGGTACAAGTCACTAAGGTGGGTTCCGTTCCCTTTATATATAAGTGATCCTTTCACTAGCTTAAACATGATAGGTGCATGATGATTAGTCACCAACATAACCTTCCTCATGACCCTAGAGTCATAACTATGGAACATTGTTCCCTAGCCATGTGACAAACTGTCACCTAGGCCTTTGGCCCTGTCTCTGAGTAACTAGTCTTAGACTAGACAAGCGCTTATAATTTTCATCGACCTTCGGGTCAGTCTAGCATTAATACCCCATATGAGTCATTCAATGCTGATATCGATTAGATCTAATCTTCATTCGGCCCTGCGTCCTCGACGCTTATGTCGTTTCTGACTCTCAAGTCAGTAATACGCGACCAGTGCCGATCCTGAACAGTTGGTGCCACACACATATAAGCAAGCAGTGCTACCAAACATATATCATATGTCAAATATTTGAATATAGGGCACTCAACATGCTTACTTAACAACTACTAGCATAATTAGGACCATGCATAAACACAGAGGCTCAAGCTTTGAATGATCTCATATTCAATACTCGTAGCATGCCCTAACCACATGTTTCTCGTGCAACACATGCATCACATTTAATCACTTGACATGCCTCAACAATAACCATGCATGTCACATTTAGGCATCCAACATGCATCAAGAATAACCATGCATGTCACATATACACAGGGTGCAGCTTTCTTACCTCGGGTTCGAGCAAGAATTAGTAAAAGAACGACCCTTGAGAACGATCAATCCTTTGATCCTTTAGCGGTCACCTAGTCATAACCAAATATGGAATCCCATCAATAAAATAAATCATAAAAAGGTTTGTAATCTAAAACCTCACTCCCGGGATCCATCCCGCACTCTTGGGACTCTCAATCACCCAAACGGGGTAGTGGAACCATCCCCCGAGCCCCCAAAATCATCCAAAACCCCAAAAATATGTTTGCTGGAAATTGCACTAGCGCTGGGGCGCTGCCTAGTGGCGCTGCCCCAAAGTCAGAGAAGCCCAAAACCTGCCCTGCCTAGCGCTGAGGCGCCATCAGCAGACCAGAAACTTTTATGGTCTTCTCCCTTGCGACCCCCCTTGAAAACCAAGCATTCAAATCAATCCCAAACATCCAATTCAACCCCTAAACTTCATCTACAACATATCCTCATCAAAACCCAAGCAATCTTACACAAAAACTTCTATGAATTCTCACAACTAACACCTCAAATTCTTAACTGAAAACTTAATTGAAAAAGAGAGTATAGCTTAAATCCATGGATGTGATCTTACCTCAAGCTTGATTTAGACTCCCTTCAATGGTTGAACCAAGATCCTAAGCCCTCAAGCCTTGCTCTCCTAGCTTGTTACCTCAAATTGGCTCTCAAAAATTTAAAGGAAGAAGGAGAGAAGAACAAGTACGGGAGAGAAAGATGAGGATGATAATGCTCTGTTTTCTTATATTTTCTACAGCTTTCTAAACTTAAAGGGCTGATATATATCTTAGGGGTGAAAAGACCATTTTGCCCCTAGGTCCAATAAAGGCTTCTAAAGACTCCTAAGGGTAAAACTACCCATTCCCATCTATCTCGTTAATTATAATTAACACCCTCCAATTCTCGTTATTCTCAATATTCTCAAATACCAATAATTCATATCCCGTTACCCTCTAATTTCCAGTAATGTTCTAATCACCAAATTACCCCGAGACTCAATCCGAGCCCCGAACTTAATCCCGTTATGACTAGACCGAAAACTTGCATTCCATGATCGTCTCATGCTGAATGGCTCGAACCAATCCACATATAATGTGGTATTATTTATAATTCACCCCCATGCATGAAAATACACAATCACGCCCTCAACGAGCCAAATTACCAAAATGCCCTTATAATTAAAAATGAACCCATATGCATGCATTTACCATCATATAATAATATAATTCACATAAACATGCATATAATCATTAAATATCATAATAAATCAATTATGGCCCTCCCGACCTCCTAATCAAGGTCTTAAACCTTATTAGGAAATTTGGGGCATTACAGTTAGGGTTTTTCAGAATGATCAGGCTAGAAAATTTTGTTTTGGGAACTCATTAATGTAAATGGATGGTGACATAGTATACAGATAAGGAATCTATACCTTCTCGAAAGAGATTGAATAATGGTTCTCTTAAGGGTTGACTTGGGACTGAAAGGTTATTGAGATCAAATTCATAATTTGGTTATGAATTAACCTTCACTAGAAAAGTTGATGGTACTTAAGGAAACAGGATATAATTAAAAGGGTAAAACAATAATTTTATTCCCGGTTAATTATGAACCATTATTAGAAATTTGTATGTAATGATTATATCAATGGAAGCTTTATTGTTATAAAGTACTCAGTAAATGAAATGTCTATAATTACAATAGTGCAGTCTAATATTTATAGTGGAGTAATTATGAGATTAATAAATTAAGATTATTTATTTAAAGACTTTAATTAATAATCACAAATTTATTGGAGCTTGGAATTATAGGTCCATAGGTCCCCACATCGGCTCTATCAACACTATTCAAGGCAAGAGTTGATATAAATGGTAAAAAGACATATTTAAGAATAATTTTGTTCTTCGGTCCAAATATGCAATTATGTGATAATAGTGATTAATTAATAATTACAAATTAGTTAAAATTATCAAAATTGTTGACCGCGTTTTTGGCCAACGACGTGTAGACGTCAAAACGAAAAAAAACCTTCAAGAGAAATATACGACACAGATAATTTTTATAGTGGTTCAGCCCCAATGTGTTGGTAATAGCCTAGTCCACTTAGAGTTATGATTATAGAACTACACTCAAGATTAGATGAACCTGCATCAACTGAGTTTCTTCAGTGCAGATTAAAAGAATACAAGAGTTCTCTTAAGATACAATTACTCTGTCTGGAAAATTGAAATCTGAACCCTCTCTATAATGCCATGAGCCTTGTATTTACAGACTCGTGATCATACAAATGATGTCTCCCATAATCGGGATATTTCACTATTCTCACTATATTCAATTAATATAATATTCAAAATACAACAAAACACTATTTTTGTGGGATAATCTGAGAGATTCTCGCACAGATATGACCAATTCTTGTTGAAACCGTTACTGGGATCCTTTGCGTAGCACTGTTCTGTCTAGTCGGTCCACATCACACTCATGAGGAGAACGGAAGGGCCAAAATTCCTCACTGGTCGGCCAAGACATGTCTGGTCGGACAAGCACCTAACTGGGCGGAGAGCACATGCCTGGTCGGCCAAGGACATGACTGGTCGAACAAGTACCTGACTGGGCGGACAAGCACCTGACCGGGCGGACAAGCACCTGACCGGGCGGACAAGCACCTGACCGGGCGGACAAGCATATGACCGGTCGGACATGACACTTGACTGGTCAGTCAAAAATCTTTACCGGTCTACCGGACTACTCCTAAGCCAGATTACCCAACCATTCCTTGCCATTTGTCACTTTTATTGCCACGTCATCATTTTCAAATTTTGGGGATAACATTTGCCCCCCAAGTTTATTATATGATGTTCTCACATAATAAACTTTTTTTCTCCACTGCTGACGGCACAATAAAAAATCCAACTGTTCATTTTCCTGCCTACGCTACAAACAACGACTCCATAGCAGACCACGATCACTGGAATTAACTACTCACAATCGTGGGGAGAAAATATACCCAAGGAATTCTAAGGGTCTAAGAATAAGTGGCAATTTCCACTTTTTTCCCTTTAAATAGACCCGTAGGTGCTCATACTCTCATAAGCAAAAGAGAAGAGCCAAAAATTTCCCTCATCTTTTCCCCTCTTGGCCGAATACCCCAAGTTCTCTTCTTGGCCGAAAGTCTCCAAAACTCCAAGGAAAGCTCCCATTTTTTCCAAGCAAACATAAGGGATCTTCAAGAAATCTACACATTTGGGTAAGTCTTCTTCCTTATCTCCACCTATGTGTTTTTTTTTCAAAGCTTTAAGAAAAATATGTGTAGGCCGAAACCCCCATAGGAAACTTTCCCCTTGAATTTGTGTATGAATCTTTGAAATACAATGTGTTTTGTGGCTGTTTTGATGTTATCTAGGTTATGGGTAACTCAATCTTGTCTTCAATTTCATGGAAATTTGAAGAAAAATGAAATTTTCAACCTAAATTGCATATGTGTGTTTATGGGTATTTGATGATATATAGGGTCCCTTAGAACCTCTGAAACCTTTCAAATCACCCATTTTGATCTTGTTGTTGTGTATTTTGGGTGAGGAAATGAGTTTGTGCTATATGGGATTTAGGGCTTTTGTTTTTCGAAATGGGTTTAGGATTGTGTTGTATGGCCGATCGGCCATGGCCCTTTTTTCTTTTTGTTTGAATACTTGGGCATGCCCCAAAATCACATGCCTCTCACTACTTGGGCGTGGCCCCTCGAGTGCCTCAATACCCCTCAAAACTAGGGTGAAGCCCCTCGGACGAGAGGCTCCCAGGATGCGTTGCCACTCCTCGGACGCCTCGATACAGGGTCCTCAGATGCGCACCAGGTTCTGCTCGGACACCTCGACAAAGTTGCTCGGACGCCTCGGCACAGCCCTCGGGTGCCTCGGCAACAACTACTCGGATGCCTCGGCACAACCACTCGGGCATCACTCGGCCTACTCGGACACGCACCAGGTTCCACTCAGACACCGCGTGACACCCGCTCGGACACCGTGCTTTAGGCACCAAATTGCTGGGCCTAGCCCCTCAGACACTCCATCAATCCGCTCGGACACCACTCACTTTAGGCACCAAATTTTTGCCTATCATTTTTTCGCTCACACATGTTTATTCTGGGGAGTAAAGTATATTTTTACTACCCAATAAAATATTTTCTGAGTAGTAAATAAATACTTTTCCTTTACATTGATCGATTTATGTTTGTTTGGTTACTCACCTCCCCCTATTTTTATTTGTTGTAGATGAATCGCTTCGACTATAGGGGAGGTGACAACCATACAAATTCTGACACTTCCATCCCACAATCGAGCGATACTCATCAAAGCAACGACTCTTCGTCGAAGTCTCCTAGCAGTCGCACCCCCGAGGATCGTCTTCGCCGTCTTAAAAAGATTCTTCCCCGATCAGCCTTATACTTCCTCCACGAAGAATAGTTTCTCAATCAATAGGCTGAGCAGTCAGAAATGAGGGTAAAGAAATCTAACAGACTTCCTCAGGACCAAGACCCTCAGGTTGCTCGCAGAGCGGCACAGAAAGTAGTGGAATGCAGTGAGGTCCGAACTGCGGCTTCTTCAAGACCGCCTCGCCAAACACAAAAACCCAGCAAACCTCAGAAAAAATCACTCAAAAATTTACTACCGAGATCCAGCGATTAGCTGTTCAAAAACCAAGAAAAGAAGGAGAAGAAACACCTTCTTGGTTTACAGCCAAACCCTCGAAACTTAACCTCGGGATGATCGACAAACACATTCAAGCCTTGGGCCTAAGAGGGGTTAACGGGATATGTCCGCACCCTCATCAAAGAGCCAACAAGCCTGGTGGACCATACTGTGCCTGGTCTAGGCACCGCGTATACGTAGGAGCTACCATCCCGCTGCATTCTTTCTTTCGGTCAGTAGCGGACTACTTCAACGTCTCTCCTTTTCAAATTGCCCCCAATGGGATTCAGGCGTTGTTCGCTCTATATATCCTTTACTTCCTGCAAGGCTGGGATCCACCCACTCCTCATGAAGTGCATTATCTCTTCGATTTCAGGACTAACCTAAGCCACAAGAATATAGGTTTTTTCCACTTCTTCCACAGGCATAAAGGGATTAAATACCTCCATGGTATTTCTCATAAGTCAAATCCTGGAAAATACTATACAGAGTATTTTCTCACTTCAGACATCAAAGCCAACAACTTAGCTTTTACACACGCGGGTCCATTTCACCAGCCCTTGCCTACCAAAGAAATGTGTTCCCGAGCAGAAGAGTTGGCTAATATGTGCACCGAGGAGAAGAATGTGAAAGAGTTAGTTACTGTGGATAATCTTCAGATGGTGGGCCTGTTACCAAGTAACCATAACATTATAGTAAAGAGTACTACTGAGGAAGCGAATGCAACTGACCAGTCCAACAGAGATACTGAGGTAGTGATCGATCAATTCTCTCCTGGCCCGTCTCCCTACTCTCGTAGACCAGGTGACCTTATCATTAGAGAACCCCAGCCAGAAGATCAACGTAGACGTGTTATTCCAGCTTCATAGAGACTTAAGCTCATCATCTGATGAAGAGGATGACTTCCTTGACCAAATCCTAAACTCAGGTCTAGTAGTCATAGTGAGATGTTTGATTTTAAATAACTTGGTTATATGGGATTTATAGAGCTGTCTGGCAGTTGTAAAGTATTTACCCACATATTGCTTTATTTTTTACTAACAAATATTGTGTTTACTCTTTTGCAGATTCAGAGATGTTCAGGCAATTCAACACCTCTCTTGCCCAAAAGAGGAAATCTGGGGAAGGAAGTGGCTCCAACCCCCCAAGCAAAGTTCCAAGGACAACCCCGACCAGCCAAGGGAGACAACCCGAGGAGCCGATTACAATCCCGCAGATGAACCCTTCGTCAATTCCTCCCTCTGCGAGCCTAACCCTTACTCGCTTGACTGGCTTGAGTGAGGCCCTTCACACTACTGGTAACATTGGGAAGGAACTGCTTGACCAGACTCTTCATGATGCTTCAACGATTCAAAGCTTTGAATCCTTACCTCGGCTTAGTGTTGAAGTCGTCTTACAAAGAGGGCTCGCTCAGCTGATGAATGTAATTATTTTATCACAAGACTGTTTGTTATTAATCATTTTTACTTGTAGTAACTTCCTGTTTTCCATGCAGTCGCTTATCATTATCAGCCATGCTCAGCATCGAGCAGTAGACTACAAAGAATTGATCAAGCTCTTAAATGATCAACTAGTGGACGCCCAAACTAAAGTGGAGACTTTAATTTCCTCGGAAAAAGATCTCCAATCCAAGGTGGAGCAGGCAGAGAAGACCGTGGTTGAGCGGAATGAGTCTCTTAGGGGGCTGGCTGACGAGAACCAAAAACAAACTCAAATCAACAAGTCATTGACTGATCAGCTGGAGAAATTGACTCGTGAGAACGAGGAGCTAAAGCGAGAGAAAGAAGCCGATCTCGCTCGCTACGAGGAAATTTGTTTCAATAGCTTTTACCAGGTGTGGAAGCTGAACAAGCCTCTCAACCTCGACTTTCTCATAGAGGAGGCCAAGGTAGAAGAGCTTGCAAAATGTGAGGCAAAGGCTGATGAGGAGGCAGCTAATCCTGTTGGTACCACACATTTTTCCCCCACGCTATCATTTCAACCGGAAGAAGCAACTAATGCTGAGGAAGGTGTTGATCAACCTGCCATAGCCGACTAGTGAGCTTCCATCTGACCAGAGAGCCTCCATCCGACCAGAGAGCCTTCATTCGACCAACTGAATCCTTAGCAGACTAGTAGACCTTTATTTTGTATTTTGCTACTGTACTTTTGCTCGTATGGCCGAGCTATGAACACTTTACTTTTTTAGACTTAATCATTTAAAAGTTTTATTACATAGATGCCTTATATTTTCATATGAGTACTTAGTTTTCTAACTTAGAAATTCTAAACATTTCGTAAGTTACTACTAAGCATGCTTTCTCACATTCTTATTGCTCTAACATTTTATGAGCATAGTGTTTTATTTACACACGAATAGTTGTTCTTAACTTAAAATTTTGAAAAAATTCCAAGTTAATTAAGCTTTGTAAAACAAGTTAGCTTTAATGGCCCTTTTGACTTCAAAGATTTACAAGTCAGCCTGAAAAGAAATATCTTTGCTCGTGTTCTTATTGCTTGTGTTGAATTGTATACCAGTATACCCCATGTGCCCCCCAAGTGATTGAGGGTTGAAAAATCCTTGATCACTTGCTACTTGACTGAATTTGTCCGACCAGTTATTACTCATGAAACACATTGAATATACATAGGATATTTCAGCAGTTAACACTGCAAAAACATGCAACTATTTAAACGTTGGTCATTCATCTGATGGATACCGACTAGTTGAACACTACCCGGTATTTCCTTTAGAAAACATTTTTTGTTTTAAGTTGTAATGACAGTTGAACACTGCCAAAGCAAGAATAATCAACACATATGCAAAATTTGTAGCAATATTCGACTGCGTTGCGCACGATCTCTTTTATTACTGGTAAAAAAAAGGACAAAGCATGTCTAATTACGAGTCTCAAACAAAATAAAATTGTTCAAAATAACATGAATGGTTAGCAAATAACCAGTTCACAAACAAACTTAAATAACAAGTTAAACACTTGAGACAAAGCTACTACTCTGTAAGCAGTATTTATTGATAATATTTCCTCAAGTGCTCGCCATTCCAATAATTCCTGATCAGCTCTCCATTTAATCGAGCAAGTTTGTAAGTGTCGGGTGGCAAGACTTGCTCAATTTGATATGGTCCTTCCTAGTTTGGTCCTAGTACTCCAGCCGTCGGGTCTCTGATGAACACCTTTCTGAGGACCAAATCTCCGACTTGGAACTTTCGATCTCTGACTTTGGAATTAAAATAGTGGGCCACCTTTTGCTGATGAGCAGCAACTCTCAAGCTTGCTTTTTCTCGTCTCTCCTCAAGGAAATCTAAAGATTCAGCTAACAACTGGTGATTCTCCTCCTGGTCGTACATGGTTCTCCGATGACATGGTGGGTCTACTTCTACAAGTAACATGGCTTCATACCTATATGCCAAGGAAAAGGGAGTATGACTAGTTGCTGTCCGAGTAGTGGTCCTGTATGACCAAAGAACTTCTGGTAATTCTTCTGCCTAAGCACCCTTAGCTCGTTCTAGACGATTTTTTAGAGTATCTTTCAAATTTTTATTTACGGCTTCAACTTGCCCATTGGCTTGCGAATGGGCTACCGAGGAGAAACTTTTCGTGATGCCATGCCTAGTGCAGAAATCGGTAAATAAGCCACTATCGAACTGAGTGCCGTTATCAGACACTATCTTCTTGGGCAGACCATAGCGACATATTATATTCTTAACCACAAAATCTAACACTTTCTTCGAGGTGATCGTTGCTAGTGGTTCGGCTTTGGTCCACTTAGTGAAATAATCCACAGTAACTACTGCAAACTATACTCCTCCTTTCCCTTTGAGTAGTTTCCCGATCAGATCAATGCCCCATACTGCAAAAGGCCACGCGCTCTGCATTTGCTTCAAGACATTCGGAGGCGCCCTGGGTACTTTAGAAAATCTCTGGCATTAATCACACTTATTCACATACTCCATGGAATCTTCATTCATTGTAGGCCAGAAAAATCCTTGCCGCAAAATCTTTTTAGATAGACTCTGCCCCCCAACATGATCTCCACAGAACCCCTCGTGCATTTCAGCCAATAAGTTTTTTGACTGGTCGGGTGTTATACACCTTAGTAGAGGCAAAGAGTACTCTTCTATACAGCACCACATCCATCATAATGTATCTAGCAGCTTGCCTCATAATCTTCTTTGCTTTATAACGATCATCTGGGAGGATTCCTTGCTCAAGGTAAATAATAATGGGTGTCATCCAAGTGTTGGCTATTATGATGGGCATGGCTTCTTGTTCATTAATGCTTGGCTCTGCTAAGTATTCCACTGGTACTATATTCAAATTTTCTGCCTCTTTTGCACTAGCTAATTTTGCTAGAGCATCTGTGTTAGAGTTCTGCTCCCACGGTACCAGCTTAATAGTATACTCCTCGAATTGTGCTAGCAGATCCTTGGTCTTATTCAAGTACGCCATCATGCGTAGACCCCTTGCTTGATATTCCCCTAAGACTTGGTAGACCACCAATTGGCAATCACTATTTACTTCAACCGACCGGGCACGAACATCTCTAGCCAAGCGCAAGCCTGCTAAGAGGGCTTCATACTCTGCCTCATTATTAGAAGCATTAAATCTGAATCTTAATGTGCAATTAATTCGGTGCTTCTCCAATGTGACTAATATAATTCCAGCTCCCAAATGATGTTCGTTTGACGACCCATCAACAAAAAGTTGCCAAGCAGGAAGATCTTCTCTCTGTCCAGTTACACACTCTTGCTGGTTAGGAATATCAGCAATCCCAGTACATTCAGCAATGAAATCTGCCAAAGCCTGACCCTTAATAGCAGATCTCAGTTGATCCTTGATTTTGAATTGGCCCAATTCAACCGCCCATTTAAGTAGCCGACCAGATGACTCCGACTTCTGCAAGACTTGACGTAGGGGCTGGTCGGTAAGGACTTTAATGGGGTGTGCCTGGAAGTACGGTCGCAATTTGCGAGATGCAAGTACCAAGAAATAGGCCAACTTCTCGATCACGGGATACCTGGACTCTGCTCCTATCAGTCGCTTGCTAACGTAGTACACCAGATGCTGTACTTTGTCTTCTTCTCGTACTAGAGCGGCACTAACAGCGTGCTTTGTGACTGCTACGTAAATAAAGAGGTCTTCTCCATCAACTGGCTTCGAAAGAATAGCAGGTTGAGCCAAGTGCTCCTTTATGGCTTGAAAAGCTTGCTCACATTCTTCCGTCCATTCAAACTTCTTGCTTCCTTTAAGTAGGTTGAAAAACGGGACACACTTGTCCGTCGATTTAGAGATGAACCTTCTTAGAGTAGCAACCTGCCCAGTCAAGCTTTGCACATCCTTAATTCTGGCTGGAGACTTCATTTCTATGAGTGCCTTTATCTTTTTTGGATTTTCCTCTATTCCTCGGGAGTTCACAATAAACCCAAGAAATTTTCCAGAACTTACTCCAAACGAGCATTTGAGGGGATTCAACTTCATGCTGTACTTTCTCAGTATCGTAAAGCATTCCTCCAAATCTCGTACATGTCCTTCAGCTTCCTTCGAATTCACTAGCATGTCGTCTACGTACACCTCCATATTCTTGCCAATTAAGTCACGAAACATGCCATTCACTAAACGTTGGTATGTGGCTCCCGCGTTCTTCAAGCCGAATGGCATGACCTTATAACAGTATAGCCCTATGTCTATTCGGAAACTGGTATGCTCTTCATCGAGAGGATGCATACTAATCTGGTTATACCCCGAGTAAGCATCCATGAAGGACAATGTTTCATGACCAGAGGTCGCGTCCACCAACTGGTTTATTCTCGGCAAAGGAAAACAGTCCTTTGGACATGCTTTGTTCAAGTTGGTAAAGTCCACACAAGTCCTCCACTTTCAATTGGACATGGGCACTAACACTGGGTTTGAAACCCAGGCAGGGTAATATGCCTCCCTTATAAACTCATTTTCCTTTAGCTGCTCCACCTCCTCCTTGAGAGCCTTTGCTCGATCCTTGTCAAGCAACCTCCTCTTCTGTTGCACTGCTGGATAGTTTTCGTCCACGTTGAGCATGTGGATGATCACAGTTGGAGAGATACCCACCATATCCTTGTGAGACCAGGCGAAGACATCTTGATTCCTCCGCAAAAATTCTACCAGCTGCGCTTTTACTTCTGACTTCAACTTTTTTCCAACCTTGACCCCTCTGGTCGGGTCATTCTCATCTATTGGAACCTCCTCTAACTCCTCGGACGGTCCCACTTCACTTTCATAATCCCCAAAGCGAGGATCAAAGTTGATTCCCTCGCTTTGGGCAACACCCTATTTGGTGACTTCATCACCGGATGGGGCTTGTTGTTCACCTATACCAAGAGTGCTTTCTTGGTCAAACATTCCTTCCTGATCGGCTACGACTATAAAGCTTTGGTCGACATCCATCTCATCTACCTCCTCTCTCTCGGCACATACAATCATGTTGTTTTCTTTGGCCCCCTTTCGTGCTTTAGCTACCGAGGCATTATAACATTCCCTAGCCTTTCTCTGGTCTCCTCGGACGCAACCTATGCCTGCACTGGTCGGGAACTTCATGGAAAGGTGCCATATAGAGACTTCCGCATGCAAGGTTGTGAGTAGTGGTCGACCAATAACCACATTATAGGCGGACGGGCAGTCGACTATCAAAAACTCTGTCTGACTGTCTCATGCTTGGGAGCATCCCCCGTTGTGACTGGTAACTTGATCGTTCCAGCTGGTGACAACCCTTCTCCAGTAAATCCATAGATGACTTGAGAGCATGGATTCAAGTCGTTGATAGATAGTTTCATCCTTTCAAAGGATGATTTGTAGATAATGTTCACAAAACTCCCTGTGTCGACCAGGCATCTCTTCACCTTCATATTCGCTATTTGGACTGTCACGATGAGAGGGTCATTATGAGGATATCTCACGTGTCGCACATCATCTTCAGTGAATGTAAGGGACTCATTTTCGTACCGTGGGTTCTTCGGAGGCCGCTCCTCTACAGTCATGACTTCAGACGTCGATGCTGCATCAAACTCATGCCGAAGGGTTCAAGCATACCTCTCCCTTGCTTTGTTGCTATCCCCAGCCAGATGTGGACCTCCACATATGGTGTCTAGAGTGAAGTCCACAGGCTCGGGTTGCAAAGGTGGGGATCGCCGCCGCTTAAACCTATGATTGTTTTTACTTCCCTCTCCTTGGGTCTTTTTTGCTCGATATTTTTTCAATTTCCCCGACCGAAGGAGAAACTCTATCTTCTCCTTGAGATGATTGCATTCATTCATGTCGTGACCATAGTCTCCGTGGAAATGAGAGAACTTATTCAAATCTCTCTTACTCATCTCCTTCTTGATGGGTGGGGGTTTCCGGTAGGGGACCTCCTGATGACTTGCGAGATATATCTCCGCTCGGCTGGCCGAAAGAGTGGTGTAATTGGTGAACCGAGGTTCATACTTAGTTGGCTTATCGTTTGGTCCCAAATTAGCCTTCTTTTCATTGTGGCGGTCAGACCTGTTATTCCCACATTTCTTACCACCACTTTGATCGTTTCCACCATTCTTGGGAGGATCAGTCGATCCGCTCGGATTGTTCAGGCCCTTCTCTTCCTTCTCAATCGCATCATCCAATTTCATATAATTGTCCGCCCGGTTAAGAAATTGTTGTAATGTTGAAATTGGGTTGCGATGAATACTTTCCCACAAAGGACTCCGATAGATTATGCCTGAAGAAATGGCCACCATCTTCCCCTCATCTCCAACCGCGGTTGCTCGGTTGGCTTCTCTCATGAACCTTGGTATGTAGTTTTTGAGAGATTCATCTTTCCCTTGTTTAATATCCACCAAGTGATTGGCGTAAACTGGAGGGGTCCAACAGCACTGAACTGCCTGCAAAACTCTTTCATGAAACTTTCCCAAGAAGTGATGGAGTTTGGCTTAAATTTCCAATACCACTCCTGGGTAGTGTCGGACAATGTAGTGGGGAAAACTCTGCACCGATAGTCATCACTCACTCCGAGCATCTCCATTTGGTCTTCGAATTTCCCCACATGCCTTATCAGATTTGCCTTTTCTGTATAAACTGGTAGTATCAGTGCTTTATACTTCGCTGGTGGCTGGGTTGCTCTAATTCGAGCACAGAACGGGCTGCCACTCCTGTGGTCTACTGGATCGATTGCAGAAGGTCATTTCGACAGGCCCTGAATTGCTGCTGTCAGAGCATCAAGCTGGGCTTGGATGCCTGGGGCCACTGCTTCGGACTCATTCTCGGGAGTGTCTGGCCGGGCACTCCTATCCAGCACACCATCATCAAGTATTTCTACTTGAATGGTAGGTTGGTTCGGATCTCGCCCTTCGACCGGGACGGTCCTTCTCCTGTCAGCAATGACATCTCTTAGATCCTTCTGAGAGGTATGCCTCCCTAACCGATCGAACACCGTACTCCGAGTTTTTTTGGAAGGCTTGCCGTGCGAGACATGCTCCTTACCACTGCGTTGCTGGTTGGGATGCAGTGGTGGCCTTCCTATCTGTGCTGGGTGGTCTTTTCCTCCTCGTTGGTTGTTGTCATTCTTCTCCTTCGACTGATTAGTATGATGACTATTAGCTTCATCACAACCATGCCCGTCTTTGAAGTGTGAAGTTTCTTTACCTCGAGGAGCCCTATTTTGCTCCTGCTCATGGGGAGTTTTCTGACTGCCTGACTTGTGACTTCCGGATCTGGAAGTCTCTGATCAGTGGCTCCTTGAGGGGGTTCTAGAGTTCCCCCTTTGGGTTGACGCAGTGCCCGATCGGACCCCATCTTCTTCCCGACCAGGTGGGTTACTACCACTTCTATTTGGTCCTTAAGAATTGGGTCTGTCAGTGTTTTTGTGACCAGCTTTTGTGGTCTTTGCTCCTGGGGTGGCTGCTCCTCATGCTGCAGCTTGGGCATTGGCTTTGGGCCAGCTGCGTAGCTGCCTCCAGAGTGAGTGCAGCCTCACGATGTCGCCTATCGGCCTCCTCCTGCTGTTGCCAGATCTCCTTGCTCCTAGCATCCATCTCCCATCTTTGCTGCTCACATGCAGCCTTCTGCCTAGCCATTTCTTCAGCGAATGCCTCCTGTTTGGCGTTGAATTGTGCCATTTCCTCCTGGAAAGCCCCCATGGCTTCCTGGAGTTGTTCAACCTCTGGAGACACGTCCTCGAGCTGGACTCTAGGGTCAGTCTCATAGTCTTGAGGACTAGGACCTTCTAATCTAGCAGGCTCTCTAGAGGAACCTGGCTTCTTGGAGGCCGCATTGGTGTTCATAGGCGCCATAATGCTACAGGGATTATCGATTTTTCTCTTTAGGCTCTCAATGAAAGTACCAAAATGTTGACCGTGTTTTTGGCCAACGACGTGTAGACGTCAAAACGACAAAAAACCTTCAAGAGAAA
The DNA here is from genome assembly GCF_963169125.1 of Humulus lupulus. Lineage (NCBI taxonomy): Eukaryota > Viridiplantae > Streptophyta > Magnoliopsida > Rosales > Cannabaceae > Humulus > Humulus lupulus. The sequence continues at coordinate 56,069,423 of NC_084796.1, read as the reverse complement.
TATACGACACAGACAATTTTTATAGTGGTTCAGCCCCAATGTGTTGGTAATAGCCTAGTCCACTTAGATTTATGATTATAGATCTACACTCAAGATCAGATGAACCTGCGTCAACTGAGTTTCTTCAGTGCAGATTAAAAGAATACAAGAGTTCTCTTAAGATACAATTACTCTCTCTGGAAAATTGAAATCTGAACCCTCTCTATGATGCCATGAGCCTTGTATTTATAGGCTTAGGATCGTACAAATGATGTCCCCCATAATCGAGATATTTCGCTATTCTCACTATATTTAATTAATAATAATATTCGAAATACAACAAAACACTAATTTTGTGGGATAATCTGAGAGATTCCCGCACAAGTATGACCGATTCTTGTTGAATTCGTTACTGGGATCCTTTGCGTAGCACTGTTCTGTCTAGTCGGTCCACATCACACTCAGGAGGAGAACTGAAGGGCCAAAATTCCTCACTCGTCGGCCAAGACATGTCTGGTCAGACAAGCACCTGACTGGGCTGACAAGCACATGCCTGGTCGGCCAAGGACATGACTAGTCGGACAAGTACCTGACTGGGTGGACAAGCACCTAACTGGGCGGACAAGCACCTGACTGGGCAGACAAGCATATGACTGGTCGGACATGACACTTGACTGGTCAGTCAAAAATCTTCACCGGTCTACCGGACCACTCCTAAGCCAGACTACCCAACCATTCCTTGCCATTTGTCACTTTTATTGCCACGTCATCATTTTCAAATTTTGGGGATAACAAAAATTAATTAATAATTGTATAATTTTTGAAATTATATAAATAATTAATTTATTATAATTTTGAAATTATAATAAAATAAATATTAAAATTTTGAAATTAATATTTAATTAAAATTGGTTTTAATTAGTTAGTAGAATTAATTAAGTATCTTTATTTGAGTGGGAGATAATAATCTGACAAGTTCAAATTGGATTTGAATTTAAAAAGATTAATATTTATTCAAATAATTAATTATTAGTGATAATTAGATAAAAAAGATAATAGATTGAAATTTGAATTAATTATCAAGTTGTTGGATTTTATCAGATAAGGTAGTTTGAATAAATAATTGTGGAAAAATCACATTCCCCTATTTAATAGGGTGTTGCACAACACACACAGTTCCTGGACTGTGTGTGGCGTGCAACAATAGAAATCTGAGAATAGATTTTTCAATTTTATTTATTTTATTAATTAATTAATGAAAAATTCAAAAAGATAGTTTTGATATTTTCATTAATAAGATAATTAATTAATTAAAAGATAAATTGTAATTGGTTACATATTTATTTTTTAAATTTAAATATTTTCTATATAAGTTAGACTTATCAAAAAATAACAAAAAAAATAAAAATACTAAACACTCAATTATTCGTTTTAAGAAAAAACGATACTTTCCATCTCTCCTTGAAAAGATACAAAACCAATCTCAAGTCTATTCTCTTTATCTTGTGTGTTGAGTACATCAAGTTGAATTAGAAATATAGAATTCTTTATTCTCTAAGTGCCACACACTTTTTAAGGTGTAGAGAACGCTATGGAAGATCTTGGTGTGAGTATCTGGGAGCAGCTTGGATAGGAAGATCGTTTATTTTACGAAAAGATAGCAAGGACACTTGATAGGCATCAAGATGTATGTTCTTTATTCTTTTCTTGTTTATGATTAATGTATATATATTAATGGATTCATATATTTAAAAGTAGTTTAAATATGTTACCAATTTTTTGTTGTACACTAGGCCAACCCATCACACAATTTCGCTGCATATTAGGAAACTTATTCCTAACAGAAACCTAGAACATAATTCGGTTCACCCAAATCCTTCATCTAGAATTGAGTGTTCAGCCAATTCTTCACATTTGAAAATTTCTTAACATTTTTTCCAATGAGTAAGATATCATCTACATAAAGAACTAGGAATACCACTATTTGATTTTCCTTCAGTTGGTAAACACAAGGCTCATCAATATTTTTTTCAAAGCCATAGGTTTTGATTATTTTATCAAACCTAAGATTCCAGGAACGAGAAGCTTGCTTAAGTCCATAAATGGACGTATTCAACTTGCAAACTTTTACTTCTTGTCCAGCTACTTTAAATCCTTCTGGCTAATCCATATAAATGACTTCGTCAAGCTTCCCATTAAGAAAAGTTATCTTGACGTCCATTTGTCAGATCTCATAGTCGAGAGCGACTGCTATGGATAGGAGGATATGAATGGACTTGAGCATGGCTTCCGAACTAAAAGTTTCCTCATAGTTCACACCTTCTCTTTGGGTATAACCCTTTGCCACTAATCGAGTTTTATAAGTTTTGATATTTCCATCAACACCTCACTTCTTCTTGTAGATCCACTTGCACCCAATGGCCCTAAAGTCACTAGGTGCTTCCACAAGATCCCACACAAAATTTGAGTACATGGACTCCATTTCCTGTTTCATGGCTTCGAGTCATAGTTCCTTTTCAGGGCTAGCCATTGACTGTTTGAAAGAAAACAAATCATCGTCACTAGTGTAACCAATAACCATATTGGTTTCACCATCCAAACCATAGTGAACTGGGTTCCTAGAAACCCTTCCACTACGACGAGGCTCTGTGACTGTTTTCTCAGGAATAGTGGTATTTTCTTCATTTAAATCGACTTGCATCGATTGTACATGAAGAGTGGGAATTTCATCATCAACTTTTGTTGATGACGATGGAACATTGGTTGGAGTCAATTCTTTAACCATCTCCTCTAAAACTACTTTCATGCGTGGTTTGAAGTTTTGGACAGTCATTTTCCAGAAAAGTAGCATTCGTAGAAGTAAACACTTTCTTTTCTGAATGACTATAAAACACATGTTTCTAAGATATATGAACTATAAACATTACCTTTGTTTTTAGCTGCAAGAAACTTGGGACAATCATGTTTCCAATGCCCCTTCTCTCTGCAGTGAAAACACTTACTTTTACCTTTCTTGTTTTTCTTGTTCTTCCCCTTAGGCGTTTGTGCATTTGGTTGTGCAATCGTCATTACAGCCTTTGCAGGCTTGGGGTTGTTGTTTTGTCCACCTTTCGTCTTGTTTCTAGCTTTCGAAGATGAAGCTTGGTTAGCTTCAGCCTTAGCTGGATCAGTGGCAGTAGTAGTGGTTGTCTTCTTTTCTCCTCCCTTACTTGGTCCACCCATGATAGACTCAAAAGTTTGAAGCTCATTCATGAGCTGTGTCAAACCATAGTTGAGTTTATTCAACACATAGTTGGTGGTGGACGAAAAGAAAGCTGGAGAGAGACTGTTGAGGATTAAGCCGACTTGAGCTTCCTCATCTATTGTTGCTCCATGAAGTTCAGCTTCATAAAGTTCAGATGATCGGGAGCATGTTGAGAAGGTGCCATTCGAGCATTGGCATATTTCTTGGTTGCCTCAAAACGAGTCTGCGCTGACTTGGCGCCAAACACGTCTTGGAGCTGATCCATGATTTTGTAGGTCATCTCAACATTTTCCATTTTTGTTTTGAGAGTGTACAGCGCCTTGTTGTTAGCCGCCTGCCAACACTTACACTTATCCCTCACAAACTTGGTAGCTCCTTCAGCTAGAACTTTCGAGGATTCCTCAGTCATGACGAACTTGGAGTTGTCACCAATCAACACAGTGTTGAAGTTTTGCTTCCATTTAAGGAAGCTTTCTCCAGTGAGTTTCTCCATAGAAAGTTGAGAAAGGATGGGAGTAGAGACAACCATAGTGATACTACAAACTATCAATAAAATAGAATTTAATCACATTTTCTCAATAAAACTTTCATTCACACAAATTTCAAGAAATAGCACAACATATACCAAAAATATGTAAGATATGAGAAATAATACCAAAAACAATCATATCTCTATTTCTTTAGGTTTCGATACTAATCTATGATATCCTTGTCCCGGTTGGCGAGAGTAAAAAATACCACTAGTTAAATAAAGTAGTAAACTTATTTAATAATGGACACCATTATTAACAACCTACTATTTGATCAAAATAAGAAAACAAAATCTCTTATTTTATGAGCTAGACCCACGGTTTCGATAATCAATAGATTTAGTCCTAGTAGTCACCGTAGGGGTGAGTCTAGTAGAATTTGACGCTTCTTTCTCAAAGTCAAGTTTCTCGCTTGTTGCTTTAGAAAGAGGGGCGCTAACGTTTTTTGGCTCCTTCTCGGCCCGAAAGTTCGCTTTTGGCCCTGGAAGTCCGAGGACCTTTAGTACCATACCCCACCCCGACCCAACAACCTCCGCACCAAGCAAGACCGCCCTTGTCCCTTTCCTTTCTCCATCCTGCCCCCTTCTTTCTTTGTTCCAATAGAGTCTAAGGAAAAGCAAAAGCGGTTTGTATGCCTACTTGAAGAAAGGAAACGAACTTCCATTCCCCTCATTCAAAGAAAAGAAAGATGAAAGTTGAATAATAGCTGCTAGCTCCCTTTAACACCAATGATATATAGGAACCGAACTCAAAGGCTTGCATGTTAAAGATAGAACCAATGGTGGCAGAAGAGATTTGTGCAGGCAAAGCCACTCGAACGAATGTGAATCTTTCGAAATTTAACCTTGTCAAAATAACTAATGAACACTTTCCATAGGGGGATGAATCAAAGCGTCTCGATGCCCCCATTAAGCTATTGACCTTGTTAAACCAACGGTGGAGATCAAATATAATTCTTAAATTAAGCTCATTATAAAATTATAAAATTTAAAAAGAGTATTTTTATTATTTATTTTTGAAAATTAATGACTATGGTTCTCTATAAAATTGAAAAGTTTAATTTTTAAAACCAAAGTCCTATAATTTTCTATTAATTCTAAAGTGTCACATTGAAACAAATTCAATTAAATTAGAATTAATTTGTTGCTAATCAACATTTAGGTCTAACTATTATAATGAACATATACAATTAAGTCCAACTCAGGCAAATGAGCCTTAACAATTGAGTTTATATGGAGGAGGGTTGGGTCTAGTATGTCGTTCCCACTACTAAGATCCCCTTACTTCCATACAAGGTCCTAAAGACATGAATTTAAACCTTCATTTTATTAATTGTTATTAATTGATTATGCCCACTATAGTCATGCAAAGTAAATGAGCCTTCATAAGTGGAACCACCCACAAGAGAGGAGTTTAAACTTTATATTTTCTAATGGGCCTAAATAAAACATATCATTTTATGAATATTTTATTTGGCAAAACCCATATATTATGCAAAATATGGGCCACTATATGCATCTAAGCCCAATTGCAAAAATACCACATATAGTACAAACAAACAAGTGATAATTAGATGGACCTAATCATGTTATTATATGAGCAAGTCTATGAATTTATGCAAAAATATCACAATTAATTTTCTAGAATTTATCACAAATTTGAATTAATTAAATTTTAACAAAAAATGAGTCAATTTAAATGAAATTTATCAACAATTAACAATAGTTCATTTAAATTTCATTTATCAACAATCAACTTGGTTTAGGTTAATTTTTTTAAAAAATTAATTTAAATATAATTTATCAACAATTAACCATAGTTAATTTAAATCTCATAAATACATATTTTATTAATTGGTTGAAAAAAAATGATATTTTTCAAAATTTAACCAGTTTTAAATTTTAAAATCAATATCTTAACTGTTTTTCAAAAAATATATTATCTTGTTACAACTATAAGCAAAAATTTTAACCATTTAAAAAAATATTAATAGATATAACAACCCTAAAATATCTCAAAACAGTTAAACAAGTTCAAATATCCATAAAAATATCTAACTAACAAATTTCAAATAATTTAAATATTAAAAACTATATAATAAAAAATATATATTTTTTCAAATAAAGATTTAATAAAAATAACATGTATTTAAAATAAAATATCTTTAATATCTGATATCTTAATTATAATATTTTAATATATTAAAAGATTTAAAATTAAGTTGTTAGCCTATTTTTAAATTTGAATTTGAATCTTTGTAGAAAATATCTAATTTTTAAATATCAAACAAACAAAAATAACTTATTTTAAATAACATTTTTAAAAGAAAAAATAAATATGATATTTTGGGTTTGACATATAAAAATAAATTTGACAATTTATTTTCTTTAATTTAAAAAAAAATTAAAAAAATCTAGGTGAATAGAAGCTGAGGTGCGCGCGGAAAAGCTTTTGGCTGTTGAGGGACGCGCGCGGGTGGCTGGGTGATGTGCACATGCACGCGTGCGACAGAGTGACAGTCAAGGGTCGCACGCACGTAGGTGGGGTGACGCCGAGGGTCGCGTGCGCGGGGTGCTGAGTGACGCGTGCAGGGCGCGCGTGGATGGGCAGCCAAAAAAAAAAATCGATATTTCTTTTTATGCAATTTTTCAAACCAAAAACGGTTTCTAATTACTTTTTACCATGTTTTACACAACATAAATCATTTATAAAAATTAATGGTATAGAAAACACAAATAAATAACCTAAAATTACTAATAATCACATAGAATTCAATATGCTTCATAAAACACATGAAATACATCTAATTACTCAACACATCAAATAATTCAATTTTTAACATGTTCATGCATGAAAATAAAAATTACCAAAGGCTGTGAGGCCAGTTGTTGGGAAAACTTACACATGATCTTGTTTATTTTCATGTAGATCTTATATTAAACAAATTAATATAAGATAACCTAGAACATGTTTCTAAAATTGAATTCAAACAGAGATAATGTTAAGAACACTTACATTATTGTGCAGCGGAATGATTAAGTCCTTCTTTCAGTTTCTCTAACCCTTGTATCCTTTCTATCGCAGAGTATCACCAAGAAACTGAACCGATCTTCAATTTTCTTTGCAATCTTCCAAAATATCCTTAGAATCACCTAGACTAGGGTGGGCAATTTTCAACACATGAGATAGATATAGGGAGGACAAGAGAAAATAATATTGAGGCTTAGAAAAAGACTTATGTTTGTAGAGAGAATCTAAAACCTGCTAGTTCTTCTTATTTTTAGTGAGATAGTCTTTTTGTAATATGATTTCAACTCACTTAGCATTCCTTTCAGAGGCTCAATTAGGTCACTTATTAAATTTAAAAATTAATAAAATAATAGCCAATAATCAGCCCTAGGTTGAAATTATCATGGGCTTTAGGCCCGTGAAATTTCTCAATTAATTATAAGCCAATTGGATTTAAAATCAATGTCTGTATTATTTCCTATTGATTTAATTATTTAAATCCTTTGTCAAATTAATTATTTATAATTTGAACCTTGATTCAAACTAATTTATTAATTTAGACACCAATTTATCTTAATTATTAAATCTGCCCTAATTTCTCTTTTCTTCTCTAAATTACATAACTCTGTGAAACTATCCAAAATTGACCTGGTCAACTTTGATAATTCTAATTGATAATTAAATCAATTAATTGAGACTATGTAGATGATTTTATCCAAGGTACAGTGCGGACCATGGACCTATGAAATCAAGCTCCAATAAGTTATCATAAATCTAACAAATGAATTTACTAACTTATTAATTCCTCGTGACTCCACTAAAGACTCAGAATTGCACTCTTGAATTCATAGAACACTCTATAAGCAATATAGATACGTTATTAATTATCCATTGTTACAACCATAATTTTCATTCAATCCTCTATTGACGGTCTACAATGAGATAGGACGAAAAAACCATTTGACCCCTTATTGTATTTTATCCTTAAGACACTTAGTTCCTTGTAAATGATATTTCAATAAACTAATATTAATTAATGAAATGAGATCTCTATCATTTAGCACCTTGAACCAAACTAAAAGGAAACCATCGTTTCACTTCTTCACCAGAAGCTATAGATGTTCATATCTATGATAACACTCCCACTCAATTATATTACCAAGTTCCCAAGATGTAAGTATGGGTTAGTCCGTAGGGTAAGCTGGTAATGAACAAGTCAAATAACTCAAATAATACAATCAGTTAGAATACTAACCACTCAGAATTGAGATTGAATTGCCTATGGTAAACTATATGATATGTCTAGATTAGATAATAACACTGTGTTTACTTATCCTATCTACTGTCAATATCGGTCCAGTCCGATGTAACAAATACATCCGATTTTATCTACTTTGTTAATGTTTTGGAAAGAACATAACACTACAATGTGTAAGTAAATCATATCGTATATTGGCAAGTCAGCGTAAATCGTGTACACTAACTAATCTTAGGACTAACTTATGTTTGAACATATAATCATATTTATATTCCACTGTGATTACATCACTATAAATATAATTAGCTATATGCTCGGGATTTAATATAAGTTTATATTAAATAAATAATCATGAAAATAAATCATGTGAGCAAAATGATTGACCAAGTCAAAAAAATAATTTCTTTTCTTTTATTGATAATAAATGAGATTACAAAGAAATTGAGTTTTAATTAGGGCATAAAACCCGAACAGTTATCGCACTTACATTTTCTCTTGGGTCCCTCTCTGGCTGGGAAGATAATCTTCCAAAATTATGAGCTTCAAGCTTGCTTAGAGATGTAGCGATTCATCCCATTGTGTTCTCCAAATTCTGAAGACATGCTTGATTACTCTGAAGAATTTCATGTGTGTTTTGTTGAAATTGTACAAGATCCTGCTACACTTGAATATTAGAAGGGACTAAAATTTTCATCATATCAATAAAAGATAGCTCTTGCTCTTTTGAAGTTGCAGGTGGGGTTGTTGAGATCTAGGCACAAAAGTCTACTGAGATCTTTGCTGAAAATTGATTCCTGGTGGTCTAGCAGGTGCCGCTTGTTGTTGTTTCCCATTTCTTAAATTAGGATGACCCCTCCATACCTCATTATAATTATTTGAATAGGGATCATATTGTTGTCTTGTCTGCCCAAGAAACCCTCCAATGGCATTTACTTGCTCAGGAGCATTCTCTGGAAGAGTAGGACACATGTCAAAAAGATGTCCCACCATCATACATATACTGCATGGTCTGCCCTGTTGTCCTAAGGCCAATTATTTCATCATGGAAGTGAGTTGAGCTATATGTTGTTGTACTAGAGTGCTCACTTTATTTACCTTCTGAGGTGGTGGCGGTGTTTCGTTTCTCATCCCAAACTATTGCGAATTGGCAGCCATATTCGATATTAAGTTCCTAGCAGCATTCGATGTCTTGTCTACTACATCTCCCCCACTAACTCCATCAATCATGATCCTCCCCATTAGCAATAACCCCTCATAGAAATATTGGATAAGGAGTTGCTCACTAATTTGGTGATGGGGGCAGCTAGCACACAACTTCTTAAATCACTCCCAGTATTCATAGAGAGTCTCACCACTGCACTGTCAAATTCCACAAATTTCCTTCCTTATACTCCCAACCTTAGATGCAGGGAAATACGTCTCCAAGAATAAACTCTTCATTTCATTCCAGGTGTCCACTGTGTCGGGAAGTAGATAATAAAGTCATTCCTTAGCAGCTAAAGAGAAAGGAAAGGCTTGCAGCTTGATCCGTTCCTTCAAAATTCCTTGAGGCTTCATCGTTGAACAAACCACATGAAATTCCTTGAGATGTTTGTTAGGATCTTCCCCAGCTAATCCATGAAAAGTTAGTAGTAAATGGATTAAGCTCGATTCAGCTCAAAATTCACCTCAAGCTTCGAATACTGGATGCATAAAGGCTGATGAGATTGGTTAAATATAATGGTTAAGATGTTTACACGTTGAGGTGCAAAACACTTAACGGTTTTTACTTAAAGAGAAGTGAAAATATGAGATTGTGTAGAAGGCATCTAAAAGTGACTTTTACGGGTCTAAAGTGATACAATGAGGTATCCAAACATTCTAAAAAAGGTTGGTAGCATTTGGAGAAATTTTAGGACCATTGGAGTGGTCCAAAGTCAGAGAGGGTGGCGATACGTCGCCCCCTAAGTGGCGTAGCATCACCTAAATGTGAAGGGCTTCAAAAGCCTTAGCAAGCGATGCATCACCTGCTAGTAGGTGACGTATCGCCTAGGCTGTCTTTTAGGGTCGTACAATTTACATAAAATGCTCCAAATGATGTGTTTTAAATGTTCTAATACTATTGGTTAGACTAATGATGATGCCTACACTATATATATGGCTTATTAGAGTTGAAAAGCCTTGATCACACTTTCAAACTCTCTCTCTAAAACTCATTCTCTCTCTAGCTTTCTAAGACCAAAGTTTTCTCCAAGAAACTCATCAAGCTTGCTTGACTTGCATGAGTTTCAAGGCGTGTTCAATCCCAAATCTCATTCTACTTAGTTGAAGCTTCAAGCAATTGGGAAGGCTTGGAATAGAGATTTTGGACAAAAATATTCATATTGTCTATAAGCCTTAGAAGCTCTCCAAGTTTAAAGATTCAAGTTTAAATATTCATATTGGGTGCCGTCTCATGAAGACACGTGTCTTTGGGTGAAAACACAGACAACATTTTCCCCCAAGTCTCTACTTGTCCTCGGACAGTGGAGACTTAAAAGTGATGGTCTTAAAAAGGTTCTCGAGAGGAGATGCTTGGACTTCCGCTGATGTCACCACGAGTTTTCCTGCCACGTGCCCTAACCCCATTGTTGGGCCCATCAATCCGTGCAATTAATGCACTGTTAATTTCACAACCCGAAACGTCTTTTCTGTACCCCAGGCGCCCATTCAGTTTACACTCGAGAGCTTTCTTTTCCAATGCCAATGGTCACGATCCGCACCGTTCCAATTTTAGGCCATTGGATCATCCTCGAGTATCCAAGTCCTAAATGATCCAACGGTTGGGACGATTTTCCTTCATCCCTAAGCACTGGATCTATAAAAGGTCAAGGATCAGATTTCCCAACGTTACTTTAGCCCATTTCAAATTTTTGTGCCTTCAAACTCTCTAAACTGTCCAAAACCCTTCTCCAACATTACTTTCTTTCTAGTTTCTTCTACCTCTTTGGATGATTGGCGTGAGGCTTCATACCTTCAAGTGAACGACCGATTTTTCTTCAAAGTTCGTACTCGCTTCAACACAATCTGACATTTTATTTCGAGTAAGTACCCTCAAACTACGAATTCATGTTTTCATGTGTATTTGAGTTTAGGATGCATGCTTAGAAATTGTTTTTACACCTTTTGAGGCCGTCTTTGCATTATTTATTACCACAAATGACCTACATGACCCATTTGACCAATATGTAGTATTTTTGGGATGTATTTCTTTACTCTGCGTCCTTGGCCAGAATCTGGAAAATCCTCAGATTCTGGTGGTGTTCATCATCTCCGATGGTGTTCATCTTTTCCGGTGGTGCCTCTAGGGCCAAGTACTTGGCTCTGAGGACATCCAAGAACCATTAGACATTTTCTCTTTAATTTTCTTCTTCCCCGAGCAGTTGTCTTAGGGTTTCTAGTTTTGACCCAACCTCCTTCGAGTCAAGGCGCTAACTGCTTGGTGTTTGTTTTTAGATGTCCGAGGAGCTCCACCATCTCCACCAACAAGGGTTCTACGTGTTAGACGACAAAATCCTTCAGATGGCCCGGGAGGAGGGACAATGTCCCGAGAAGGAGAAACATGTAGCTGATTGTAGCCGGGTCCTCAATGTTCAGGAAGATACGAAGCCGGTGGTAGAGAGGCCCCGCGGGGCTGGCCTCTCGGAAGAAGAGGCCAACATCAGTCTGATGTTGTTAAATGCCCTTTATCCTAACATCGGGTTCAAGGCTGCTGATGTTGCGAGCAAGCTTCGGCATCGAGGGGCCCTGAATAAAATAATCGCCAACTATGGGGTGGACGACATCGAGATACTGGTGCGCCTGGCTTGGGAGGATGAGAGGGCGCACCAAAGCGTCCACGAAGGCACTGCCACTACACTAGTACTATGTTGACTTCCTCAAGTACGTCGGCATAGCCCCCTTCCAGCTTTCGCTGAATGGCTACTGGGTTTTGGCTGGACTTTACGTCCTCTACAAAAGAAAGGGTTGGCCTACTCCTTCTCTTGCTGAGATATTGTATATCTACAGTTTTCGACAATGATCGAAGAGAAGGGAGAAGGGAGGGTACTACACCCTGATGAAATACACCAGCTTCGGGAAAAAAGGGTATAAAGCTCTGTCCGGCAACGAAAATCATTCTCAGGCATACAAAGATCAGTTCTTCTGGGCGAAAAGCTTTCCGACAAGGACTAATCCCTCCCTGCTCTTGAACTTCACCATCGTTGGTAAGCATTGAATCGTTTTTAGTTAATCCGAGCCCTTAGCCTTTAGATGACAGGTCTTGATTTTTTCGATCAGGTCCGTATTGCTGTATTGTAGAATCTTTCAACCGGAGGCTTTGGGCGATGGGCTCTCTTTCCAAAGAGGAGTTAGAGCTTCCACATCTCATCACAGACGCCTGCCTTCGACATTGTGGGCTGCTGCAGGCAGGGCAGAGTGTGAACCCCGTGGTCTTCACCCCATTCCGAGACTCGAAGAGGTCTTGGATAGAGGCAAAGCTGCACACAAAATTCATGGCGGCCAAAGCACTCCAGCATTACCAGCAATGCCTTCGCGAGGAGCGCAAAGAGAGCATTCTCACCATCAAAGCTGCTGAGGAGGCACGAGAGGATGCAAAACTTGAGGCGGAGCTGGAAGTGGGGATCAAATCATCCTCCACCTGTCAAGGTAAATCTCTGATCCTTCTCCACTATGCTAGGCGCGTAGGGGAGGGAACTAGTCCCGACCATGTCTTAGTCTCTCCCTCTCTTCTCGAGTGCGGCCAAGTCTCGGAGAGTCGCTGGTCTGCGGAGGAGTACCAACCAAGATCTTATCGATGTATTCCTTCAAAACCTGAAGAGAATGGTACACCATTCTGGCTTTGTACCTCTCGAAGAATCAACGACCATGCATGCACCTTGGTTTTGTTAGTACGAGACCAACTTGGTGCAGGAGATGGGTCGTCTCGTATAAGATTTTGCCAGTACCCTCATACACTCTGAGGAGCCTGACCGCGGTGGGAATCCCGAGGAGTTTTTAGCTTTTTTTTTTTTGCATGTATTATCCTCTTATGGGTTTCCTTTATTTATCGTGACTGACCATGGTGTTTCTTTTTCAGATAGTATGGGCCTTTCTGATTTAGTGCGCTCAAAGTGACAGAGGGTATTGGGCCTTTCTAAGATCAATGTCTAGATGGTCCTGACAACGATGCCACCACATCCTCCGTTTGCTTCGACACCCTCTGCCATTGCTCCTGTGGCCCCTGCCTTGGGCACAATAGTCGCTGGGGAGGTCATAGACCTAGAGGGTTCCTGCCCCCGATATGAGGGGTTCTCGGGGAAAGGCAATGAGATTCCTCCCAATTCCCCTCAAGCTAAGGATCCTCACCTGGTCATCTTCCCAGAGTACTATGATGACGACAAGTCTGGTTTGCACAAGGAGGTCACCGAATATTACAATGCTCACATCGGCGAGGGCAACAATAGCGTCTGACTACTGACTGAGTATCTGCGCGAGGACTGGCCGAAGGAAACCATCTCCACTCCCTGCCACGAGGAACTTAAACCTCTCCTTGTGGATAGAATAGGAGAAAGAGCCATGCCACTCGGTACAAAGCTCCTATATAATGACCCAAAATTACTAATAAGGCTTAAGGGCCTCGATTAGTGTGTCGGGAGAGCATAATTGTTATTTATGTGAATTAATGATAAAATGCATGATTATGTGGCATGCATCATTATATGGATATGATTAAATGCATGTTTATTAGAATTAATATGCATGTGAGCCCTGTTTGTTCTATAAGGGCATATTTGTAATTTTGGCCAGTTGAGGGCATAAATGTGATTATATGTGCTAATTGTTGAGACCACATTATTATGTGGATATATTTGTAGCATATGGCTCGAGGCGGTCCTAATGAGCGGTTTGGAGAAATAGTCACGGTGGGGATTTATACCCGGTTCGTGGGAGCCTAAGGGTATTTTCGGGAACTTAGAGATTATTTTGGGGATTATTAGACATTGGGTAAATAATTGGTGATTAATTGTGTGACAGGATTTAAGTAATAAATATTAGGAACACTCGAGAAATTTGTGGGAATTGAGAACAAATGACCATTTTACCCTTAAAGGAATTAAGTGGCTAGTATTATAATGGAGGGCAAAATGGACTTTTCATAATAGGGAAATACTTAGCATTTTGGTTAGAACAAAACAGAAGAGTATAGAATAGTCCAAGGAAAGAAAGAGGGAAAAGGCTCTAAACTCTCTCTCTCTCTCTTCCTTTGTTTTAATTTTTAGGGCTATTGAAGGAGCTTGGGCTTGAGTAATTGAAGCTATTCAACCAGAAAACTTAGTGTAGGAGTTCAAGGATTTAAGTTCAGGATTGTTAGATTAGAAGCTGGTGGGGGATGCAAGCATACTTAAGGTAAAATTATGAATCTGTCTTTGAGTTTCTAGGTTATATATAGGAAGAATTAGAGGATTGATTGGTTCTGATTTAAGTAGTTGTGACTGATGAATTGGGATAAGGATTGAAGTATAATGGCTGAGTCTTGGTGTCTAAAAATAGGGGATAAATTCTTGAGTTCGTAACTTATTTGGTGATTGAATTGGGGGAGGTTTTTGTGGGAAAATTATGGTTAGTTCTTGTTGTTCTTAGTTGGGAAGAGTAGAATAATAACCAAGAATTTTCTGGGTCGAAGGGTGCGTGTCGTGACCTGGGTAGGGGGCATCGCGGCGCGTGTGGCCCTTCTAGACTGGGATGCTCTCTGACTTGGCGGCGCGCCATGACTTGCTTGGCCAAGTTACGACCCGCCTCCCCTTTGGCATGGGCTCGGGAAAATTTATACTACCCGGTTTAGTAGAAATTGCGGTCTCGGAGGCTTGTTTTGTTCCCTAGGTATTTTTTTTTAAATTGGAAGTTGATAGATATCCATGGCCTCTGTGACTAGGTTTATCGTCGAGGCTCGAGGCTAAGGACCGTGCTTGGAATCAGTTCACCTTCTTCGCTTGGAATCAAAGGTAAGAAAATTGCACCCTTTTATGTGGATAGGTTGGGACTAAGAGTTCCCTATACTTGTATGCAATGTTGTATGATGGCATTATGCCATGTGAGTATGAAATAAACGACCTAAGAGTGCCAAAATTAATATTGGCGCACAAGGACGCGACTCGGCCACTGGTAGCTGAGGTTAATTAAATAATCACTGAGCTTGGCCTAAGTAGGCCAGAGTCAGTGGGTTGAACACTAGGCTCGGCCTAAGTGAGCCGAAGACAATGGGTTACACAGAGGGTGCAGCCTAAGGGTGTCGACCCTAGTTATTGTATGATATGTTTACTTGTTGTTAATCTGATGGTTATGGCATGTTAAAAATTTGGTTAAAAGACTATTGTTTTGTCAATTACTATCGCTGATTATGTGAATGGTGTGGACTGCTGAATATCTAGTTATGCTTTGTGAATTATTTGGTTATCGGTATTGATTGTGCTAAGATGTCATAGTTTTCTTGCTGGGCCTCGGCTCACGAGTACTATGTGGTGCAGGTAAAGGCAAGGGTAAGATGAATCGACCATGGGTTAAAGAGCTCTGGGGGCGAGGTGTACATTGTTAGCTGCTCAACCGCCGCGGTCGAGGGATTTTGCAGGGAATGAAACCTAAAATGTGTATTTTGCCATTAGAGTGGCTTGGTTTATTTATAACACTTTGAAATTTTGTAAATACGTCTTCTAAACCATGTTTTGGGATCCCATGTACTAAACATTTATTTTAATGGAAAATTATCTTTTTATGACCAAAATCTTTTATACCTAACCTGTTTATGACTTTAGGATCACATTTCCATGTAAATGACTTGATTAGCAAGTCCTGCACTATTTTTAACAGGCAGTGTAACAGTCTTGGTTATTCATGGCGTTACAACTTGGTATCAGAGCAGTCTAGTTTTAAGGGTTCCTGAAGACTGGCCGGACATGTACACTCGCCGCTAAAGACAATCTCGGCTCAGGGTTTTGTAATTGAATACTTGAGATTATATGTTTAAATGCTTGAATGAAAAATATGAATGTTTCAAGTTGTCTAATTAATAGGGTGCATGAGATACTGATAAGGTCTGGCCCTTGACTGTTGTGTGATGAAATTAAGGTGTGCTGATTAGCATTGCTATTGCATGTGGATGAATATTTGGATAATGGTTGGTATATTGATTGCATATGGTGAATTGTTTAAATTGAACGTATATATGCTTTATCTGCTTATTGGGTAATCGAAGCATGGTAAGTATGAATGTACCTGGTAGCAATGAAATTTGATAATTAAATGCGTAGTATTGTAGATTGGTGTTTATTACGCTTTATGTGTGCATGATTATTGTGGTTGTTTGGACCTGGCTGTGGGATGGTTCTGGGTATGAACAGCAAGGCTAAGGGGTTTAGTCGGTGATGGAAGACGAATTTAGATTGTTGGTGCTCAAAATGGTTAAGTGGACCTCGTATTGTTATAGTGAGGGATGCAGGTGACAGATAGGGTTGGAATCCTCCATCTGCCTCTGCAATTCGCAGTAGACGTTCGCTGGTATGTGAGTAAGCTGTAAGGTCTGATAGAGGAGACTAGATGGATGAAACTATAACGCCCTACTACCCAGGGACCGTTACGGAAACCTAATTAGGAAATTTGGGTCATTACAGAAATAGCGGGCTTTTATGGGGAAAGAGCTTCTTGGTATATCTTGGCAGAAGGATTACTAGTGTTGGTTTAACTTGAAGATAAAGACAGATAAGAATTACTGTACAGAAGGCTTCAGAAGCATTATTCTCTAGTTTTGAGAAAGGATTGGGTGTTCTCGAGAATTGATCAGTGGATGGGTATAGCTAATCCCATCCTTGATTATATGAGGATGATAGGTCGTGACAGATTAGTTGTGCTAAGTAGTTGTTGCGGAAGGATGCCCGGAAGTGGTACCCCAGTCCTGAAATGTTGGCATGATGGATTGGGAGGAACTCAGACAATGATTTGATAAAAGAGATTATTATGACCTAGCTTGAGTTGCGGAAACCAATGAGGTTATGAAATTGGTTTAGAATGATAGGTCAACAAAAGAATATGTCAATAAGTTTTGTGGGTTGGTCAATCCACTTGGAAGTTAATACGAGCGGATGTAGTCAGAAATGATGACTCTTTTAAGGATTAAACTCTAGGATGGCCCAGAGCATCAAGGCTGCTCCAGTGCACGAGATGTTTATTTGTGCTTGGGAAGTAGGGAGGGCCATGTTACTTAAGGTATATGGAGTGAGGTATGGAGCGTGAATTTCGTAGGGCAAGAGATACAGATGACAGAATTCCCATTGGTGGAAATTAGTAAGGACAGACTCTCGGTAATCGAAATAGAAGGACCCCTGACATTTCTATGGCTTCTGGTTTGACAGGAAGGGGTCTAGTTTATAGCTTAGCTATCAGGATGGTGATGAGACCTAGTGAAGTCATTTAATATGCATCGGAGGCAGGAAATGCCATCTGGAAAGATGCTAGGTAGGGATACATTATCTACATGGAATGGTTCAGTACGTCAGGTCGGACTAGGGATTTCCCAAGATTAGAGAATGGAAGATTGGAATGCCTTGTTACACTCGAAGCCTGAGGCTAGTTCCTCGGAGGTAACCAGTCGACTTATAATCTTCGTTCTTGGTTATATAAGAGCTGAAAGAGTTTGGTGTTGTGTATCTCCCAGGAGAGATTTAAATATGAAGTTTTATGTCTGAAGGCTATTGTATGAGGGGCTTGAGATGGTAGTTCTCGTTGAGGATGAATTAGAAACTTCTAAAGAAGAGTTGGAACACAAGTAGTAAATGGGGGTTCATAGTGAAAGTAATTGAGCTCGTCTTATTAGTGCCTTGATAGAGGCCTAAGTAAAAGCTAATTTGTTACTTTAGAGACAGCCATGGATAGTAAGGGACATCATTTGAAGTATATTAGTTGGACTAAATGGAAAGTGAGTTGGTCAGTAGGGATTCAGATGAGTATGTAAGGAATTGTTGGATACGCTTTAGAATTGGGCTATGGACAGACTCGGTATTAGGGACACTATGAAGAATGGTATTAGTTTGGCAGAAAGAATTACTGGTTCATTTGAAGAAGTTTTTGACTTAGGTATAGATTATATGGTGCATCGTATCGTGGGATTTGTTGTCATCGCCTGTTAAGGATAAAGAGTTCAGATGCCCAGTTACAGGACATGACAATGTCTTCATGGATTGATCTTCGATCTGGTTATTACCAGCTGAGGATCAAGGAAAGAGACATTTCAGGAGTTATTACTTGTACCCAATGGGGTGTGATGGATTATTAGTGAAGGTTCTTAACTGACTTAAGCTTCAACAACACAGGAAAGTTCAACAAGCTGAGAGTACAGGAACAATTTGGATGAGGCAGCTTCAGGTTTGTTAGAGATGCGTTGATATACTTCATAGTTAGAAGCAGAATATGGAAGACTACTACACTGATGATACTAAGACTGAAGCAGTAGGGTCACAGGTAAGGTTCCAGAAGGTATTAGCTTCATTTCTTCATGGGTAATTAAGGTCACGCTACAAGGAGAGAAGGGATCAGGTATGAAGAGATTCAATCTGAAGCCACAGAAAGTCACTGAAGAACATCTGAGGGATAAGAAGCACAATGGGACCAGTGGACATGTCATCTACTACCTGAAGTATATTCGAAGATAGCTACACCAGAGATTGGAAGGACATAAAGTTAGACCGAATGGATAATTTTGTATTAGATTTTCAGAAGACAGAGTAAGGATTGGTCTGCACCCTGTAGTATAGGAATTAGTATGCAATGGATGGTTACAAAAGGGTAACGTGAAGGACCTTGTCTCTGTTTAAGACATGAAACTGTAAGCAGTACATTAAAGGTTAAGACGCGCCCGGATATAGACTGAAAGGATGATGATTATGCCTCGTGGGAGGTGAAGAATGGGAACATGGCCGGTATACATGGAACATTAAGTTGACGATGAATGTATAACGTAAGGGATTTGAGCATTAGGTCATATGTATGAAAGATAACCCTGAGATCAAGATTCAGTTAGACTTAATGAGTGATTCATGTTAGAAACCCTTGACTGTACAAGGAGAAAATTAATTTGGAAGCAGACCTCTTACTCGGAAAGGTTTGTGCCAGTTGGATAAGACGTCACTGACTACAGTAAGGTTAGACAAGGTAACAAATGAGATTGGTATAGTACATGTGATTGGTTATGGACAAATATAACTTTTTGAACAATGCAACCTAGAATGAGGATCTTGTGGAAATGGTGAAGAACCCTACAAGTATAATATGAGCTAAGATATGAAGATCAGATGAGTAATCCGATGAAATTTGGTGTGGAGATGAAAGTCTTAAATGAACATTGTACTACCATCTTAGGCATATGCTAGTCAGGAAGTTTAAATGGGTGATAAGGTTTAAAATTCGTATATTGGAAGGTAAAATGGTATAGTGGTGGATTGTAGGAGTGGACCACATTAGACTATAAGTGAGATGATTGGACATGGAAGGTTTCAACTCAGCAGATTGAGTTAATACATTTTGGTTCGTGTGAACGGGTCATGTGGCAGGATAATTGATAATGCCAGGTTGAGACCCTTGAATGTTCCAAGTTCTAGAAAGAAATTAAAGAATGAAGGGAATAAGGTTGGAACCTAGAATTAGTAGTTGTCTACAGATAGAATGGCAATCTACTGAATTAATGGTTGTTCTAAGGAATTATGCATTGATGTGCAAATGTTTGGGATATTAAGGAAAGTATAGTCCCTCGATGAAATAGTTACAGTGAGGAATGCTGGATTACTGGATTACAGTTAAGGTGACATGGCATATGATATGGTGGGATACAAAGCAAGACAAACTGGTTCTAAGTAAAGAAATGAAAGGCAGTGGGTATTATGGTTCAGTATTGGTTCGGGGAGAAAACCAATGAAGTTGTTGGAATTTGTAAGGCAGAAGTATCTGCCTATCTGAAAGGACATAAGAGTTTGCAAGTAGTAAACTATGGAACACGAAGTTCCAGGATGGGAGATTTGTATTTCTCCAAATATTGCAGACAAGAAAGAGTATGATATTCTGGGAAAGAAAGGGGAGTTTTGGCTCCTGATTTAATAAGAGTTCTGAGATCGTAATAAGTTTTAGGTCAAGGGCCTACAAGCTAGCCTTGCCTTGGTATGGGTAATGGCTTATGAGTATCACTAGCATCAATGAAAAAAAGAAAAAAAAATGATCACTGATGAGATAAGTAGACCCTGGGGTTTCAACAGAGTTGTTGTGCAAGGAAGGGTTAATGAAATTATAGTCATAAGATAAGATATTATGGAGCAAGATTGTCACTCTAGTAAGAGTGTCACTAATGGATAAAAGGTAAAGAATTAGGCTCTGGTATTATGGTCAGAGGTATGAGATTTATTACCTGATGTGTTCGAATAAATTTCGAGGACGAAATTATAATAAGGAGGGGATAGTTGTAACGACCCAAAATTACTAATAAGGCTTATGTGGCATGCATGATTATATGATTACATGGATATGATTAAATGCATGTTTATGAGAATTAATATTCATGTGGGCCCTGTTTGATCTATAATGGCATATTTGTAATTTTGGCTCGTTGAGGGCATAAATTCGATTATATGTGCTAATATTTGATACCACATTATTATGTGGATATATTTGTAGCATATGGCTCGAGACAGTCCTAGTGAGCGGTTTGGCGAAATAGTCACGGCGGAGATTTATACCCGGCTCGTGGGAGCCTGGGGGTATTTTTGAGAACTTAGAGATTATTTTGGGGATTATTAGACATTGGGTAAATAATTGGTGATTAATTGGGTGATGGGATTTAAGTAATAAATATTAGGAACACTCAAGGAATTAGTGGAATTGAGAACAAATGACCATTTTACCCTTAAAGCAATTAAGTGGCTAGTATTATAATGGAGGGAAAAATGGACTATTCATAATAGGGAAATACTCAGCATTTTGGTTAGAACAAAATAGAACAGTAGAGAATAGTCCAAGGAAAGAAAGAGGGAAAAGGCTCTCAACTCTCTCTCTCTCTCTCTTCCTTGGTATTGATTTTTGGGGCTGTTGAAGGAGCTTGAGCTTGAGTAATTGAAGCTATTCAACCAGAAAACTTAGTGTAGGAGTTGAAGGATTTAAGCACAGGATTGTTAGATTGGAAGCTGGTGGGGGATGCAAGCATACTTAAGGTAAAATTCTGAATCTTTGTCTTTGAGTTTCTAAGTTAGATATAGAAAGAATTATGGAGGCTTGATTTGTTCTGATTTAAGTAGTTGTGACTGGTGAATTGGGATGAGGATTGAAGTATAATTGTTGAGTTTTTGTGTCTAAAAATAGGTGATTAATTCTTGAGTTCGTAACTTATTTGGTGATTGAATTGGGGGAGGTTTTTGAGGGAAAATTCTGGTTAGTTCTTGGTGTTCTTGGTTGGGAAGGGTAGAGTAAAATCCCATAATTTTTTGGGTCGAAGGGGGCGTGCCGCAACCTAGGCAAGGGGCGCCGCGGCGCGTGTGGCCCTTCTAGCCTGGGATGCTCTCTGACTTGGGGGCGCACCGTGACTTGCCTGACCAAGTCCCGACCCGCCTCCCCTTTGGCATGGGAGCTTGCTCTCTGACTTGGGGTAAGTCACGACTTGCTGAACCAAGTCGTGACCCGCTTGGAAATTTTGGTCTTGGAAGAGTTCTAAGTATTATTAAGGCTCAGGGGTTCGAACCTAGGGGCTCGGGACAATTTTACTACCCGGTTTAGTAGAAATTGAGGTCTCGGAGGCTAGTTTTGTTCCCTAGGTATTTTGTTTCTAATTGGAAGTTGATAGATATCCAAGGCCTCTGTGACTATGTTTATCGTCGAGGCTCGAGGCTAAGGACTGTGCTCATAATAAGTTCACCTTCTCCGCTCGGAATCAAAGGTAAGAAATCTGCACCCTTTTATGTGGATAGGTTGGGACTAAGAGTTCCTTATACTTGTATGCAATGTTGTATGATGGTATTATTCCATGTGAGTATATAATAAACGACCTAAGAGTGCCGAAATTAAAATTGGCGCACAAGGACGCGACTCGGCCACTGGTAGCTGAGGTTAATTAAATAATCACTGAGCTTGGCCTGAGCGAGCAAGAGTCAGTGGGTTGAACACTGGGCTCGGCCTAAGTGAGCCGAAGACAGTGGGTTACACAAAGGGTGCGGCCTAAGGGCGTCGACTCTAGTTATTGTACGATATGTTTATTGTTGTTAATCTGATGGCTATAGCATGTTAAATATTTGGTTAAAAGACTGTTGATTTGTCAATTACTATCGCTGATTATGTGAATGCTGTAGACTGCTAAATATCTGGTTATGCTTTGTGAATTATTTGGTTATCGATATTGATTGTGCTAAGATGTCATAGTTTTCTTGCTGGGCCTCGGCTCACGGGTGCTACGTGGTGCAGGTAAATGCAAGGGTAAGATGAATCGACCTTGGGTTGGAGGGCTCTGGGGGCGAGGTGTACATTGTCAGCTGCTCGACCGCCACGATTGAGGGATTTTGCAAGGATGGAAACCTAAAATGTGTATTTTTCCATTAGAGTGGCTTGGTTTATTTATAACACTTGGAAATTTTGTAAATACGTCTTCTAAACCATGTGTTGGGATCCCATGTACTAAACATTTATTTTAATGGAAAATTATCTGTTTATGACCAAAAACTTTTATACCTAGCCTGTTTATGACTTTAGGATCACATTTTCATGTAAATGACTTGATTAGCAAGTCCTGCACTATTTCTAACACACAGTGTAACAGTCTTGGTTATCCAGGGCGTTACATCCTACATGGATTAGCAATGTCCCTGTGCGAAATGACTACAGGCAGCTTCACCCATTGTGGTGGTGACAATGAGGTGGTGATGGTGGAAACTAGCCGACATGCCGCCACTAGGGTAAGTTTATTTTTTTTTATCGAAGAATGTCTTGTTTTTATTATTTTTGTTGCTCCATCACTTTGAATTCACAGGTTGCTGCTTTAAACCAACAACTCGGGGATCTAGTGCTGACGCAGTCTCTTGAGCTGAAGAAGACTCGGGAGGAACTGGCTGGCGTCCAGGCGGAGCTTGCTCAAGCCAAAGAGACAGCAGTCCCTTTGGAGGAACATTCACTGCTCCAGAAGGAGGTGGAGAATACCAGGGGCCGTGTTCGAGAGGTGGAGGATCAACTGATCGTGGAGAGGTCAAAACTTTCTGGTTTGGAGGAGACATCCGCTAAGCTGTTAGAAGATGTCGCAACCTGAACATGGAGTGTGGAAGAGTAACTGGCTTGAATGTGCGAGGAGTTTCTGATAAGTCAGTCGGCACTTGAAGCCCACGTTGGCGAGTTGGAAAGATCCAACGGAAACCTGTCCAAGGACCTCGATGTACTGGCCGAGGACATGCTCTATATAGCATGGCAAAACAACAAAGATATGGACCTGTCCTTCACAGAGGATCCTGATATGAGGACGAAACTCGAATCGCATCTCAAGGCGGACACTGCCCGTGAGGCTCAAGAGGTAGAGGCCTTGGCGGTGGGCAGATTCTCGAAGACAACCCTGTGGTCAAGTTGACGACAGAGGTGCCATCAGGCGAAGGCCTCCAGTAACCCGAGTACGATTAGGCATGCACGCCACAAGTTTTTAGGGTTACAAACATACATTTTAATGCTCGAACCCTTGGGCACTCTTGTATCTTTTCCTTTTTAACCACATATCTTTTCTTTTTCTTGATTTGGTTCTTTGAGTTCAGTGTAACCTAACCTGGCACATGAACAAGCACTCAAACCCTTTTAAACATGGTTCTATAAATTCAAATGTAACACAGATGTCACGAGAACAAGAACTCAAATTGTTTTAAATATGGTTCTATAAATTCAATGCAACACGAATGTCATGAGAACAAGAACTCAAAATATTTACACATGGTTCTATAAATTCAACGTAACATGAATGTCACGAGAACAAGAATTCAAAATATTTTACACATGGTTCTATAAATTCAACGTAACACGAATGTCACGAGAACAAGAACTCAAAATATTTTACACATGGTTCTATAAATTCAACGTAACACGAGAACAAGAACTCAGAATATTTTACAAATGATTCTATAAATTCAACGTAACACAAATGTCATGAGAACAAGAACTCAAAATATTTTACACATGGTTCTATAAATTCAACGTAACACGAATGTCACGAGAATAAGAACTCAAAATATTTTACACATGGTCCCGCATTTACTCTGGCGGGTCCGTACTTTGACGCGGGATTTACCGCAGACCGACCCTATACTCCAAAGATTCGGGCTATCAGGGATTCGAGTGTGAAAACAATTGGCCCCGAGTATGCACTACTCGAGGAGCTGCTCAAGAGTTTCGACACTGTCCCCGGGTGCATACCTTCCTCCTAAGCTCTATTCTCGGGAGGTGAGGCTCAGGCGTAGGCCACCTGTGCATTGTGTAGAGTAGGATTTGATTATTGCTCTCTGGCCGCACGTTTTCCTCGGGAGGTAACCTAAATTCCTAACTATTATCCTGGCTTTTCCAGATACGAGATACAGCGATACTAAGGGTGCTTCGCTCATCGACTAGCCAAGCTCCCCAAATCGCGGATCCCTTGAGACCAAGTATGGGTACTCGGTCACCCGTTCGCATCTTGGGATCAATAGACTAGTCATCTCCATGCACTACTTGCGTTATCTAGCCCTTAGGTGCTAAGTGTGGCGTGCTGCCCCTTTGGCACACCCACATGGGGCCATTTTGTAATGAGCATGCCTTGGTGCTTGATCATTAGTCAAGTCTTGCACCAAGCAACCTCATGGGATAGGGTAGTGGCAGTTTTGTAATATTGCATATGTCTCCCAGACAAAAATCATATATGTTCCTGGGAAGACTTTATTTCCCTAGAAGGCTCCTTAGGGGGAGGTGACCTGGTGACTTAGGGAAGCACCATGGCCATCAGCAGATAGGGGCCAAAGCTGTGTACTCCCTTGCCCTATCAAGGCTATATATTAATGAAATAACATTTATCCATACTTGTCCCTGTGTGCGTCCTTGTTGCTTATGTGTTACTTGTTTGTTACCTTCGTTGGGCCATTGTGTGCCACTTGCCTTGTTGTGTGCTTTGTGTTGTGTGGACGTTCCTAGGAATGACTTGCTTTGTGCTTGCTCATACTTCGTTATCGCCCGTTGCATGTCCGAGATGTGTATGTGGCTAACCGCTGAGTTTGTTTGCCTGTAGGTGTGTGTTGTAGGCTGACTTGCTAGCTTGAAGAGTCTGCAAGTGCCGCACGTTCCGTCTAGTTGGAATACCCAAATAGTCGACCCGTGACAGTTGGTATCAGAGCCAAGTTAGAAAGCGCTTGGCAAAAACACACTATGGTGAGCAACACTCAGAGGATCGAAGCTCTTGAGAAGCGAGTAGGGGAATTAGATGGCCTGGACGAGAGGGTCAGGGATCTTTCCTCTGCAAGTCAGGACTCGGGTTCGTCTGATGCAAACAATCGCATAGCTGCGTTGGAGAAGGAGAATGATGTTCTTCTATCCAGAATTATCGCGTTGGAGAAAAGAAACACTCCAACAAGTACTTCTGTTTCCCCTCGGTGGGAAGAGCGCATTGCGGCAGTGGAGCGCATGCTAAAGGAACAAGAAGTTTCAATAAATGACACGACGGAAGATTGCAGGGAGGCAGTCGGTGTGCTCAGAGAAGAAATGGCTGAGCTATCTGCCAAGGTAAACCTGACCATGCGAGCGGTTGGGAATGCCCCTGCAACCGGGCCGATAGGTATGGAATATGGCCGAGCCAAAGTACCCGAGCCGAGGCCCTATAATGGGGCCAGAGATGCAAAGGATTTGGAGAATTTCCTCTTTGACATGGAACATTAATTTAGAGTCGTGCGGGCCGATTCAAAAGATGGAAAGGTCGCCATGGCTACCATGTATTTGTCGGGGGATGCCAAGGTGTGGTGGAGGACCAAGTATGATGTTATAGAGAATGGCAGGTGTACTATCACATCTTGGGCGGACCTGAAGAGGGAATTAAAGACGCAGTTTCTGCCAGAAAATGTAGCTTACATAGCTCGTCGCCAGTTACGAGAGCTTAAACAAGTCGGGACAGTCCGAGAGTATGTAAAGAGATTTTCGGGACTGATGCTCGATATTAAAGACATGTCTGAAGTGGACAGGCTCTTCTGCTTCCTCGAGGGATTGAAACCGTGGGCCAATCAAGAACTTCAAAGACAGCGGGTGACCGATCTGGCCACCGCTCAAGCTGCTGCCGAACGCTTAACAGACTACACTCTTGAGAGTAGCCTGCCGAAAAGGGCTACCCCTCCAGCCAGCTCAAGTAGCGCCGGGAGTAAGAAGTCTGGGAAGTCCTGGCAGGGTAAGAGTGGGGGAGAGAAGAGGACAGCTGAGTCCAATTCTTCCAGTGGGACAGATGCTGCTATAGGGAAGAAGCCGCTGGCTTGTTGGATTTGCAAAGGCCCACACAAGTCGGCAGTTTGCCAATTCTGGGGCAAGCTGAATGCCCTCATCGGCCAAGAACAACAGGGTGAAGGAGAAGAGGAAGAAGAAGAGTACGCGCACATGGGCGCTGTCCGCCTATTGAACGCTCTCAAGAAGCATGGCGAGAAAGGGAAGAAGACCCTGAGGAAAGGGCTAATGTTCGTGGATGCCGCTATCAATGGCAAGCCTGCCAAAAGCGTGATGATTGATACTGGCGCCACCCACAACTTCATCTCTGAACTCGAAGCAAAGCGACTGGGACTAAAGCTGGAGAAAGATGCAGGCCGCATGAAGGCGGTCAACTCCAAAGCCTTGGCCACAACTGGCGTGGCTAAAGGGGTAAAAGTGAAAATCGACATGTGGGAAGGGCAGATTGATTTGGTGGTCGTCCATATGGACGACTTCGATGTAGTTTTGGGAATGGACTTTCTAACCGAGAAAGGTGCCATTCCAATTCCTGCCACGGGAAGCTTACTCATAATGGGAGAGACTCCTTCAATGGTACCTGCAAAGGTGAAACCACCCCCTGCTGTGAAGCTTCTATCAGCTTTACAGTTCAAGAAGGGTGTGAGGAAGCAAGAGCCCACTTATGTAGTTGTACCCACCGTGTTCGAAGTAGTAGTGGAAGAAATTGTTCCACTAGAAATTACGAGGGTCTTTAAGGTGTATGGGGATGTGATGCCAGATAAACTCCCCAAATCCTTGCCACCAAAGAGGGGGATTGATCACCAGATAGAGCTGGTGCCCGGGGCTAAACCTCCAACAAAAGCGCCATACAGAATGGCACCCCTTGAGCTAGAAGAATTGAGGAAGCAATTAAAAGAGCTATTGGAGGCAGGCTTCATCAGACCGTCGAAGGCGCCATATGGCGCACCGGTGCTATTCCAGAAGAAGCACGATGGGAGCTTGAGACTGTGCATCGACTATAGGGCTCTCAATAAGGTGACAGTTCGCAACACATACCCCATTCCTCTAATCGCTGATTTGTTCGACCAGCTAAGTGGAGCCAAATACTTCACGAAGTTGGACTTGAGATCGGGCTATTATCAGGTGAGGATTGCAGATGGGGATGAACCAAAGACTACGTGTGTTACTCGATACGGAGCATTTGAGTTTCGAGTAATGCCGTTTGGGTTGACAAATGCACCTGCTACCTTCTGCACACTAATGAACCAAGTATTCCACGAGTATCTAGATAAGTTCGTGGTGGTGTACTTGGATGACATCGTGGTTTATAGCGCCTCGATTGAAGAGCATCAAGAACACTTGGCTCAAGTGTTTCAGAAGTTGAGAGAGAACCCGCTATATGTGAAGCGAGAGAAATGCTCGTTCGCACAGGAGAGCATCAAGTTCTTAGGCCACGTGGTGGAACGTGGCTGTATTCGTATGGATCTGGAGAAGGTGAGGGCAATCCAGGAATGGAAAGCCCCCACAAACGTGAAAGAACTCCACTCCTTCTTGGGCCTAGCCAACTACTACAGACGATTTGTGGACGGCTACTCAAGAAGGGCGACACCCTTGACCGAGCTTCTGAAAAAGGGTGTGATTTGGGCGTGGACTGACAAGTGTGCTGTAGCGTTCAGGAGTTTGAAAGAAGCCATGATGAAGGATCCTGTTCTTGCCTTGCCAACTATTAGCAAGCCCTTCGAAGTACAGACAGATGCATCAGATTATGCTCTGGGAGGGGTACTAGTACAAGAGGACCACCCGGTTGCATACGAAAGTCGCAAGCTGTCTGAAGCTGAGAGGAGGTATACTTCCCAGGAGAAGGAGCTCCTCGCAGTTATACATTGCTTGCGAGTGTGGAGGCATTACTTGCTGGGGTCAAAGTTTATGGTGAAGATGGATAATGCAGCTGTGAGTCATTTCCTTACTCAGCCGAAGCTGACCCCTAAGCAGGCTCGATGGCAGGAGTTTGTGGTGGAATTCGACTTCCGTTTTGAGCACAGAGCAGGACGCTTGAACCAGGCAGCTGACGCCTTGAGTCGCAAAGCAGAGTTGGCGACTCTAAAGATCATGGCTAGTTTATCGGCTAGCGTGGTGAACACTCCACTCAAGGAACGCATTAAAGAAAACCTAGAGAAAGACCCAGTTGTCAGGACCATCCTGAAGCTCGTAAAAGAAGGCAAGACTCGCCAGTTCTGGGTGAAGGATGACCTTCTGTGGGCTAAAGGGGGGCGCTTGTATGTTCCAAAAGCTGGAGATTTGTGAAGGACATTACTAAGCGAGTGTCATGACACTCTGTGGGCAGGCCATCCAGGGTGGCAGAGAACCCATGCCCTCTTGAAGCAGGGATACTACTGGCCACAAATGTGGGACGATGTAGTAGAGTACACCAAGACCTGTCTGGTCTGCCAGCAAGACAAGGTCAATAGGAACAAGACACCTGGGTTGTTGGAGCCCTTGCGAGTCCCAAGCCGACCGTGGGAGATCGTGTCGCTTGACTTTATCACCAGTCTTCCGAAGGCAGGAGATTTAAGTGCGATCTTGGTGGTCGTGGATAGATTCTCGAAGTATGCAACATTCATCCCAGTGTCGAAGTACTGTTCGGCAGAAGAGACAGCCAGACAATTTTTCAAACATATTGTCAAATATTGGGGAGTGCCCCAGAACATAGTCAGTGACCGAGATGGAAGATTCACGGGGACGTTTTGGTCCGAATTATTCAATCTCTTGGGGTCACAACTGAATATTTCCTCGAGCTACCATCCGCAGACAGATGGGCAGACAGAAAGATTCAATGGGATGTTGGAAGAGTACTTGCGCCACTTTGTCAATGCCAATCAGAAGAATTGGCCGCAACTACTCGATGTAGCTCAATTTTGTTTCAACTCTCAAAAGAGTTCTTCGTCGAATAAGAGCCCTTTTGAAGTTGTTAATGGAAAGCAACCGCTGTTACCCCACACAGTGGACGAATATCGCGGTCGGAACCCGCGAGCCTTTCACTTCACCAAAGACTGGAAGAAGACAACAGAGATTGCCCGAGCTTATCTAGAGAAAGCCTCAAGAAGAATGAAGAAGTGGGCAGATCAGAAGCGCAGACCACTGGAGTTCAAAGCAGGTGACTTAGTGTTAATCAAGCTGCGGCCCGAACAGTTGAGATTCCGAGGGGACAAAGACATCAGACTCGTCCGCAAGTACGAGGGTCCAGTCTCAGTCATCTCAAAAGTTGGCCTAACTTCATACAAAGTCTACCTACCCGATTGGATGAAGATACACCCGGTCCTTCACGTCAGCAACTTGAAGCCGTATCATGAAGATCCAGCCAATCCAGAGCGCAACCAGTCAACCAGAGGAGGAGTCAGTGTTCAGCCAAGGAGCAAGCGTCAACCTGAAGAAATCCTGGCGGAAAGAACGGTCACCACTGACCGTAAAAAGCATAAGGAATATCTGGTAAAATGGAAGGGGCTCGCTGATGACGAAATCAGCTGGGAAAGGGCGGAAGACTTGAAGAAGCTCACGCAGAAGATTGAAGATCTACAAGCTACTTCGTCGAGGGCGCCGAAAGATTAAGTGGGGGAGAGTGTGGCGTGCTGCCCCTTTGGCACATCCACATGGGGCCATTTTGTAATGAGCATGCCTTGGTGCTTGATCATTAGTCAAGTCTTGCACCAAGCAACCTCATGGGATAGGGTAGTGGCAGTTTTGTAATATTGCATATGTCTCCCAGACAAAAATCATATATGTTCCTGGGAAGACTTTATTTCCCTAGAAGGCTCCTTAGGGGGAGGTGACCTGGTGACTTAGGGAAGCACCATGGCCATCAGCAGATAGGGGCCAAAGCTGTGTACTCCCTTGCCTTATCAAGGCTATATATTAATGAAATAACATTTATCCATACTTGTCCCTGTGTGCGTCCTTGTTGCTTATGTGTTACTTGTTTGTTACCTTCGTTGGGCCATTGTGTGCCACTTTCCTTGTTGTGTGCTTTGTGTTGTGTGGACGTTCCTAGGAATGACTTGCTTTGTGCTTGCTCATACTTCGTTATCGCCCGTTGCATGTCCGAGATGTGTATGTGGCTAACCGCTGAGTTTGTTTGCCTGTAGGTGTGTGTTGTAGGCTGACTTGCTAGCTTGAAGAGTCTGCAAGTTCCGCACGTTCCGTCTAGTTGAAATACCCAAATAGTCGGCCCGTGACACTAAGCGTAGTCCCAGGCTAGGCTGGGTTAGCTTCCTGAGACTTTCTACTCTTGGGACGGCGACATTAGGCTTGCTCCTCTTGGCCATACAAGTTTAGTTCCTAGGTCGCCCCTTGTGCAGTGTAATGCTACCCTAGCCCCATGCCCCCCAAGTGATCGGAGACTGGTCTTCAGTCACTTGTTCGAACGTGGGTGCTCTTAACACAGCCTTAATAAAAATGTAACGGGAACTAAAGAAAAAGACATAGGCAAAATAAACAGATTTCTTATTGTGTTTTACTATATACACGGTTTCAATTATATGTGCCGGAAGGCTACAAGGGTTTTATAGGAAAGAAAAGAAAATTTCTATTGCAAATGCTACTGGTAATATCGACGGAGGTGCTTGGCATTCCAGGCGTACAGAAAAAGCTCCCCACTAAGTCGGGCCAATTTATATGTTCCTGGACATATAACGCTCTCGACATGGTATGGGCCTTCCAAGTTGGGTCCGAGCACTCCTGCAGTTGGATCCTTGGTGGCTAAGAAGACTCTTCGCAACACCAAGTCTCTGACCTCGAATTTCCAGTCTTTCACTTTGGAGTTAAAATACCTAGCCACTTTCTACTGGTAGGATGCTACTCGTAGCTAAGAAGCTTCGCGTAGCTCCTCCATGAGATCCAGGGACTCTTGAAGTAAGGCGTGGTTCGTGGTTGGATCATACATATCCCATCAGTGTGTGGAGATTACTGCTTCAACTGGGAGAATAACTTTATATCCGTAAGCTAGCGAGAAGGGGGAATGGTCGGTGGAGGTCCGGGCAGTGGCACGATAACTCCACAATGCCCTGGGAAACTCCTCGGGCCAAGCTCCCTTCGCCTACTCCAACCTCTTCTTTAGTTGGAGGCTTCCACTTGGCCATTGGCCTGCGGATGGGCTACAGAAGAGAAGCTCTTGATAACGCCATGTCGTTGACAGAAATCTGTGAACACTTCACTGTTGAACTGTAATCCATTGTCGGACACTATTTTCCTCATACCGGCAAACAATATTTTTTATGACGAAGTCCAAAGCCTTTTTGGAGGTAATGGTGGCGAGCGGCTCGGCCTCAACCCACTTTGTGAAGTAGTCGATGGCTACTATGACATATTTCACTCCTCCTTTCCCTGTGGACAGAGACCCGATAAGGTCGATGCTCTAAATGGCAAAAGGCCATGGGTTGGTCATCTGAGTAAGCTCATTCGGAGGCACTCGGGGGATGCTGGAGAAACACTGACATTTTTCACATTTCTTGACGTAATCCATCGCGTCTCCATTCATGGTGGTCAAAAAATATCCTTGCCTTAATATCTTCTTGGAAAGACTTTGACCCCCGGCGTGATCACTGCAAAAACCTTTGTGCACTTCTTGCAGTATTGAACTGGCTTCTGGTTTGGACACGCACTGAAGCAGGGGTAAAGAATAGCCTCGTCTATAAAGCTTATTATCCATAATTATGTACCTCGGCACTTGGTACAACAATTTCTGAGCTGCCTTCTTGTCCTGGGGAAACTCCCCGGAGACGAGGTATTTAATTATCGGCTCCATCCACCCATGGCGGGGTTGTACTGTCTCTACCTCGTCTGGAGCCATGATACTTGGAGACTCCAAGTAGTTGATGGGGACAAAGCTGATTAACTCGGTGTCTTTAGTAGTAGCCAATTTTTCCAGTGCTTCTGCTTTGGAATTTTGCTCCCTCGGCACCTGCCGAATAGTGAACTTTCGGAAGTTGGGCAGCATTTCTTGAGCCTTTGTCAAGTATGTTGCCATTTTTGTGCCCCGGGCCTGGTACTCTCCGAGAATTTGGTTCACCACAAGTTGTGAATCGCTAAATATCATGAGTCCTTTGGCCTTGAGCTCTAATGCCACGCGCAGTCCAGCAATTAAAGCTTCGTACTCTGTTTCGTTATTAGAAGCGTTGAATCCAAAGTGGAGAGCACTATGCACTCTATGTCCCTCGGGGAGAGAAAAATAAGTCCCGCCCCTGCACTATTTTCGTTTGACGATCTGTCTACAAACAACTTCCACACCGATCCCACCACCGGGGTGTACTCGGCTTTCTCCTGATTCCTGATACACTCGGTGATGAAATGGGCGAGTGCTTGTCCCTTTATGTCTATCCTCGGGAGATAGGTAATGTTGAACTGACTTAATTCTACCGACCATTTTAGAAGTCTTCCCGACGACTCCGGCTTCTGAAGGACTTGTCTAAGCGGGTGGTTGTTTAGGACCTTAATTACATATGCTTGGAAGTAAGGTCTTAGCTTCTGAGAGGCCACCATCAAGATGAAGGTCAACTTCTCCATCAGAGGATACCTAGACTCTACTCCGAGGAGCCTCTTGCTAATGTAATAGATGGGGTGCTGAACGCGACTTTTTTCCTTAACCAGCGCGGCACTAACGGCGTCCTCCGACACGACCATGTAGAGTAGGAAGGGCTCTCCTTCTACTGGCTTGGATAGTATCAGAGGGTTTTCCATATGCACCTTAAGCTGTTGGAACGCCTGTTCGTACTCCGCTGTCCATGCAAATCTCTGACTTCCTTAGAGAATGTTGAAGAAAGGGACGCATTTATCTGTTGCCTTAGAGACAAAACGGCTCAAGGCAGTGATCCTCCCTATTAGGCTCTGAACATCCTTATGCTTCTAAGGAGAAGGCATTTTGATTAACGCCTTGATTTTTTTGGGGTTCGCTTCGATCCCCGAGGACTTACGATGAAGCCTAAGAATTTGCTAAAAGCCACCCCAAATGTGCACTTCTGGGGATTGAGCTTCATCCCGAACTGACGGAGCACAGCAAAGACTTCAGCCAAGTCACTTACATGATCTAGGGTGGTTTAGGATTTAACTAACATGTCACCCACGTAGACCTCCATGTTCTACCCTAACTGGTTCTTAAACATTCTGTTAACAAACCTTTGGTAAGTAGCACCAGCGTTCTTCAACCCGAATGGCACCACGATGTAACAATACACACCCTTGTCGGTCCGAAAGCTTGTGTGCTCCTGATCGGTGACATGCACAGATATTTGGTTATATCCCAAGTATGCGTCCATAAACGACAGCAACTCGTAACTGGATGTGGCATCGACCATCTGATCTATCTTGGAGAGTGGAAAACAATCCTTCGGACATGCCTTATTAAGGTCCGAGAAGTCGATGCATGTCTTCCAAGTGCCATTCAGCTTTGGCACAAGGACAGGATTGGAAAACCATCTGGGGTATTGAGCTTCTCGGATAATGTAATGCCCCAAATTCTTCGATGTGGTTTAATAGCGGGATTAGTAAGCCGGGAGGGCCATACTTGTTTAATTATGTCATTAAATGATATTATGCATGTATATGTGAATTATATTATAATATGATGTTAAATAAATGCATGTGGGTTCACATTTTAATTACAGGGGTGTGATGGTAATTTGGCCCGTTGAGGGCATAATTGTATATTTGTATGCATGTCGGTGATATATGTTGAGACCACATTATAATGTGGGTTTGTTCGAGCTATTCGGCATGAGACCATCTTGGATTATTGTAGTGTTCTAGGCACAATAGGTTTAAGTGCGGGGCTCGGGTTGAGTTCCGAGGTGATTTTAATGATTAGAGCATTATCGGGAATTAAAGGGTAACGAGATGTGAATTGATGGAGTTTAAGATTATTGAGAATAGCAGGAATTGGAGAGCGTTAATTATGATTAACGAGATAGGAGGAAAATACCAACTTTGCCCTTGGGAGCCTTTAGAAATCTTAAATTGACCTAGGGGTAAAATGGTCATTTCACACCTAGGATAGATATAACCATTGTTGGCTGAAGAGGAGAGCAAAAACAGAGCAATTTGGAGAGCCTTCTCGTACCATCTTCTCCTTCAGTTTTCTTTGTAATTTTTGAATCATTCTTGAGGATTCAAGCTTGGGAAGCAAGCCTTGGGAGTTTGGGAGTGTGTTCCTCCATTCAAGAGCATCATAAGCTGAGCTTTGGGTAAGTTTCTAATCATAAAATTCTCTGGTTTGCCCTGTTTTGGTTTTGTTTTGCAGTTGAGATTTCTAGGGTGAATATTTGGTTTTGTTGGGAGTTTTGGCTAGGGTTCCTATGCTTGTGATGTTTGGGGTGTTTTAGGATGGTTTTTGGGTTCATTTGGCACCAAGAATGGGATTTGGAAGCTTGGGAATTAGGTTGGAATCGAAGGAGATGAAGAAGGTCGGCTCAAGGGAGTTTTGGTCTGGAGGTAGCGCTATAGCGCCCACCCTAGGGCGCTACAGTGCTCCTCAGGAGGCTTTTGGGCATGTTGGGGGTTCTGAGTATAGCGCTAGGGCGCTAGGGGTTCAGCGCTGAAGCGCTACCCTATTCCTTCAAAGTCCCGTTTTGAGTGTTTTAAGGGTTTTTGACTTGGGGTTTCAATCCTTAAGGCCCGGGATCGAATCTACTCACCGTGTGGGCATGTTTCGAGGTCCTGAGAGTGGTGCTTAGGTTAAGACCCTATTCATGTTGATTCTCATTAATGGAGGTTATAATTGGTTGTGATCAGGTAACCGCTAAGGAACCAAAAGATCGATCGTTCTCAGGGGTCGTCCTTATTATATTTCTCGCTCGAACCTGAGGTAAGAAAACTGCACCCTGTATATATATGACATGTGTGATTGACATTAAGGCATGTTTATTGGTAAATGTGGACATGGATTGCATATTAAATGCTGGTAAATATTGTATACTTGTATATGCCACTGACTAGTCAGGGACACTGACCTAAGAGTCAGAAACGGCATAAGCGTCCTGAACGCAGGACCGAATGAAGATTAGATCTAATCGATATCAGTGTTGAATGGCTCTAAGGCATTAACACTGGATCGACCCTAAGGTCGATGAACCTATAAGCGCTTGGCTAGTGTAAGACTAGTTATTCAGAGCCAGGGCATAAGGCCCCGGTGACCGTTGTCACATGGCTAGGGAACGATGTTCTAGGGTTATGACTCTATGATCATAAGGAGGGTTATGTTGGTGACTATTCACCATACACCTATCCTGGTCAAACTTATGAAAGGCTCACTTATCAGATAAGCCCTGGTGACCCTATCGTCACATGGCTAGAGGGGGCTGTACCCACTTTTGTGACTTTTGCGACTGTCACCTATCTGTTTTGGACTGATAGTCCTGAATGATTATTATGATAAATGTTGATATTATATCATGCCTTATTGTGTTTTCTTTTTGGGCCTTGGCTCATGGGTGCTATGTTGTGCAGGTAAAGGGAAAGAAAAGCTCACCCAGCCTTGAGTGGAGAGCTTAGGTGGTGATGTGTACATATGCGGCCGCTTGACCACCACAGCAAAGGAGTTCTCAGAGGAACTAGGGGGCTTACCCTATTTTGCCGCTTAGGTCGGCGGGATTGTAAATTTGTAACAGTAATGACCACTTTGTACTGAGAACAACTTGTAAATGTTTTGATTAGCTCTGCAGAGCAGTTTGTAATGAAAGATATCCATTCCTTTTTACTAGTTTTTCCACCTTAACCTGTTAATCACACTTAGAGCACGTTTTTAACCAAAGGACTCAGATAGCGGGTCAAATTTCTGGTTCACCGTAACTGTTCTGGGGTAACCAGGGCGTTACAGATAAAACCATTGGAGAGGAGTTCGTCTACCTCGGCCTTAAGGGCTTCCTTCTAGGTTTGATCGAACTTCTGTTGCTTCTGCTAGACAGGGGCAAAGCCTGGGTCGACATTCAAGGCAAGGCTTATGACAATGGGGTCAATGCCAGTCATGTCAGAATGCGACCATGCGAACACATCTTGGTTCTCCCGGAGGAAGACCACTAATGCTTCCCAGACTTCTAACTTTAAGTCTCCTCTGACTTTTACCTTCCGGTCAGGGGTGGAGGCATCTAGTATTACCTCCTCTATAGATTCGATAAACCTCTCCTTTTGAACCCTTGGGTATAAATCCTCAGGCCCTGAGTCTTGTATAGCCTGCACTCCCGTGGTTTTGAAGATCTCTAGGACTTCTTCCTTTACCATCATTACGGGAGCCTTGAGGGAGACATTATAGCATTGTCTTTCCTCCTTCTGGTCTCTGCGGACGATGCCGATTCCTGCATCCGTGGGGAATTTCATGCACAGATGGCGGATGGATGTGACGGCTCCAAACTCCACCAGTGCTGGTCTTCCCAAAATGGCATTGTATGCCAAGAGACAAACCACCACCATGAATGTACAGTACTTAAAGGCTTGGTGAGGTACTTTCCAAAGCGTTACTGGGAGCTTTATCTGCCCCATTGGGAAGAGGGCTTCTCCCGAAAACCCATAAAGTATCAAAGTGCACGGGGATAGGTCTGCCGTAGTCAGCCCTATCTTCTCGAAGGCTGATTTAAACAGGATATTCACCAAACTCCCGTTATCTACTGATATCTAAGCCATCATTTTTTTTGGAGATTTGGCTCTCACTCACCAATGGATCATGATGTGGGAAATGCATTCTCCGAGCATCATCTTTGGAAAATGTTATGACTTGGTCGGTCATTCGCGACATTTGAGCAGGTAACTGGGTCAAAGCCATTACCTCATCATCATGGTTCAAAGGTCACGCATATCTGTTTTGCAAGTTTCATGAGGTGCTCCCTAGGTGAGGCCCTTCTTATATGGTTCTGACTCGCCCATTTACAGGAGGAGGTCCTTGGGCTGTTGGATGCGGGGGACCTACCGGAGTCGCAGCCGAGACTGAGGAGCAGCAGGCGGAACCGCGGCCCCGGCCACGAGTGTCTGTGTCGGACATGGGGCACCCTTAGCATACTGATGGAGGTGTCCTAGCTTGATGAGGTTTTCAATCTCATCCTTGAGCTGACGACATTCGTTAGTATAATACCATATGTCGTTGTGGAAATGACAAAATTTGCAAGGGTCCCGCCTATCCCTGTCTCTCTGGATGGGCTGCGGCTTCCTGTAGTGTACATGCTATGCCGTGGCCACGAAGTTGTTTTCTCGGGAGTCCACCAAATCGGTATATTCGAACTACTATGAGACATACTTCTCACCTGATGTGGCTTCCTTCTCGGGATGTAGGGTCCCGTTTCCCTTAGGTTTGCAACCTTTGCCTTTTCCTCCACATCTTGTGCCACTGAGAGCTCGGCTAGATTCAGTCGGCTGGGATGGGGCGACAATTCCAGCACTAAATGCAGGCTGAAAAATGCTGTATCCAGTGGGTGTTGCCCTAAACCCAGTCGGAGACACACCAAATCCTGGAGCCATGGTGCTATAGCCGGAGGGAGCAATGCCTTGGCTAGTTTGGGCTCCCACCACCCTTAAGGAAAGTGAACATAGGGGGAGTAATGGATCCCCGATGCCAAAGGTCCAGGAGCTTGTCCTGAGGCAGGAAAAAGGGCGGAGACCCGAATGCTCCGATCTGGGAATCCTCCCAACTAATGTATTCTTGAGCTCGACGTATAAAGTCATCAAGACGTCAGCATCCCCTTCGCTGGAGGTCATCCCAGAGTGGGGATCCTGCGCAGATGGAAGCCTGCAGCGCCATCAAATATTGGCCACCATCGACCCTCTTGGTTCTTGCTGCTTCTTCTTTGAAAAGTTTAATGTAGGCCTTGAGGGTTTCAAACGACCCTTGCTTGATATTGGCCAAAGCGTTGACCTCAAAGCTCACCTTCCAGACTCCTATGAATTGTCTCTTAAAGGCGGATGATAACTGTTGCCATGCCTGAATGGATCCAGGTGGCATTTTCTTAAACCATTCATCTGCTGGTCCTGTGAGGGTGAGGGAAAACACATGGAATTTTGCATCGTCGGAGACACGGTGCACCAACATTAACTTGTTAAATTTGGACAGGTGGTCCTTGGGATCCCAACCACCATCATAAGATGGTATATTTGGCATCTTGAATCCCAGAGGTAGTGGGGCCTCAATGAGGTGCTGAGCATATGGCTCCACCTCCTTATCTTCCGAGTCAGACTCGTGACCTTGTCGCCTGGCCATCCAGAGCATTATCTGCTTCCGAATTTCTAACTCGGCTCAGAGCGGGTCACGTTCCTTGTTTATGCTCTACGCCAGACGATCTTGCCTCCGAGCATTGAGATCATCCCGTAGGTCTGACCGGCATTTACCAGTAGACTCATGCACTCCAACCTTATTACACCTGCGAGCATTGAGGTTGTCTCAGAGGTCGGCTTGTCCTCAGAATGCACTGTTACCTTCCGAGCAGGCCACCTCTGTTTCTTCGTTGGACTCGTTTTCATTTACCGAAACGTTGATTTCTCGTTTCTAATTATGTTGGACATTCCTTGGGCGATGGTTTCCGTGGGGCTGGTTAGGTTCTGAAGGGATGCAGCTCCAGGCCTTGTACAGTCTGTATGAGGGCATTGGGGTGGAGGGGCCCGCGCTCAACGAGCGCTATCTGCCTGGCGGTGTCCTCGGACCCTTGTCCCATTCCCCTTATCATCTCTATTCGGCACAAGGTGGCCCTCGGGGTTTAAATGGGCCTACTTATGCTTCAAATCGGAACCGTCATTGACCTTCCCCTTACCACGGTCTTGTGGTGGCGCTGAGGCTCAAACTCCTACTAGGTTCTCTTTGGGTACCCCAATTGGCAGATCCTGCGCCTCCGCAGCCGGGTACTCAGGTGGCGCCTCTACTATGTTGACAAGTGGCACTCCAACCGGGTGCACCGGTGGCACACCTGTTGGGTGCTCAGATGGTGCGTTGCTGTGGGGGTCCACTCGCAACCCTTGGGATGTAAGAGTGGTCTTCAAGGAAAGCACTATCTCTTGAAGAGCGATGATGTTACCCTCTTGTGTGTCAAGCTTTTTCTGCTGGTTAGCCACCTGCTCACGGAGCGCCACCACTTTTGGCGTCTCTTCTACCTCCATGGGTTGAGGATATTCATCCTCGTTATACCCCTGGTCGACGTCATTGTCCTCTCCGTCGAACTCAGCAT
Organism: Humulus lupulus; assembly: GCF_963169125.1. NCBI lineage: Eukaryota > Viridiplantae > Streptophyta > Magnoliopsida > Rosales > Cannabaceae > Humulus > Humulus lupulus. The sequence goes on along the minus strand of NC_084796.1, from coordinate 56,029,754 downwards.
ATTCATCGTAGTCATCCGCCATCTCAAGAACGTCCTGAGGTGGTGGTTTATTGGGCTCTCCCCCTTCGACTCCAGAGGTAGGGGCACTTCATCTATGACATTTCTTCGCGTAGTCACCATGATCGTGGGTGTTTCAAATGCTTTCAATGAAAGCACCAAATGTTGACTGCCTTTTTCACTATCAATGTGTATAAAAGAGGTTAAAGAAATAGCTATGTGAACACAGGTTTTTACGTGTTCAGGTTATAAAAGAACCCTAGTTCACGAGTCTTTTTTATTAGGGAGATTGCAAGCTTGTGGTTGCAAGCTTCTACATTATCTTCTCAGACAAAGTTTAGATTGCTCTGAGTACAAGTATTTCTCTCAACCAAAAATAATCGGAACCCCTGACAATGAGACTCACAACCCTATTTATAGAGGTTGGGGCCATTAATGTCAATCATAAGTCATTAATACATATTCTTCCCATAAACGGGGGATTAATACCTTTCAATGCATTGGGCCGCATTGAATAAAGATCACGACCCAAGCGAGATTTGCGAGACCCACTGCAGTAAGGTAATCACTTTATGGGGAACATGCCCCTGGTTCTGTCAGGGTATACTACACATATTTTTGTGTCAGGCACCGTAGTGAGAGTGCAAGTTGTCAGGTTGTACCACCAGTAACGTTGTAGGCAAATCGCTCAAAAAGGTAGTCAGGTCTGCCTCCAATCCAACAAGTCTGCATTGGTTGCCACCTGGCTTATTTCTAAGATTCCGAGGACTAGGTCCTCGGCTTGGTACATAGCTGGGGGCAAGGAAAAGATGTAGGCTACCAAGCACCCTCGGGAGGTAACCTTTCGAAGACAGTTGTGCCTCTCAGGACATGGCCCAGGAAAGAGGTCGACGCCTTCTTACTACCTGAGAAGGGCGACTTCCAACCGCTGGATCGATCCCCCGAGGACATATCATTTTGGGTGCCGTCTCACGAAGACATGTGTCTCTGCGTGAAAGCACAGACAACAACAAGTATTTTTCATCACATGAGAACTTGAATTATGGTATGAGAATGGCTAGAATAAAAAAGAAGAATAAGAAGAAGAAAGAGTTTTTGTCTAATAAAAATTCTGAGAACTATTCTGAATTGTGTTGTTATATGTATATATCTTTTCTTTATTCTATTTCATATATATAGAGATATTTATATTACCTTATTATTCCTAATAATAATATCATAATGATGATAGGATTAGATTTAGGTAAATATCTAACTTACCAAATTTGAAAAAACTATTTTCAAATTATTTATTAATTAAATAAATCAAATAAAAACAACACAGATACAATATCTGTGCAGCTGGTACACGCATGGCACAGTCCTTGAACTGTGTCATGCGTATACTGCTATATCCCTTTTCAGGGATATTGCATTTTTCTTTTATTTATTTATTTAACGAAAATCAATCTCCCACAAAATAAGTTATTTATCTTTTTAAGGAAAATATGACAACCATATTTTAGAATTTAAATTTTAAATTCAAAATTCAAATTGATGATCATCATTATCATCATCTTTTAAAATTCAATAAATCATAAATTATTTTTGAATTACCAATTTTATTTTCTCCCACTCAAATAAAATAATTAATTTACAAAAATTATTTATTTATTTATATATATATAAATTTCGAAAATTTATATATTTAAATTAATAGATATATTTTCAAAAATTAATAATTAATTCCAAATTAATTATTCAACCTTAATCCATATATATATATATATATAAAGGAGAGATGATGTGACACTCTAACATTTCTTCAAGCCATTCTATCTATTTTCTCATTCAATCTAATTTTTTATTCATTTTTATTAATCATTATAATAATATTATTTCATTGTAATTTTTTACATCTTAACTACTTAATCATTAAAAATTACTAAAAAAATATAATTATAATTTTACTTCTTAACTACTAAATCATTAAAAATTACTAAAAAATAAAATTAATTTTAAAAAAATGTTGTTGCACTAATAAATTACTATACAAGTTATGTTTTTTTTATATTTTTTACGTGTATGTTTAAATTACCATACACGTTATAAAAATTATAAATGTAATTTTTTAAATTTAAATAAGATATTTACAAATTATTATTTAGATTGATAATAAATATATAAATATATCTTTGTGATTTTATATATATTTTAGATATTCTTTATTAATCTCATAATTTTCCCTATTCTAATTTAAAATTCTCTCAAGAAATAAGTAAATAATAATCTATATATTAAAAGTTAAATTATGATAATCTATATAATTATTAATAATCAATATAATCTATAAGTATATGTATAGTTACGATAAAAAAAAGTTTTTCATTTTGTTATACCCAGATTTCGAGCCGTAGCAAATATGACCTCGAAAACTGAGTTCGCATTAAATGGTCTCGTGAGGGTTAGGGTATGCTCTACGATTGTAAATCGGAGCCTGCAAAGTATGGTACAGACCTCGAATATGGTGACCTCGAAATGATCTCGATCTCGAAGGATAGCTCTGTGAGCCCCTCATCTTCAGAAACAACTTCGGAGCAGGGATCTCGAGCTCGATATGCCATCTCGAAAGAAACGTCAGCTCGGGAAGTGTCAGTGGCTCGCACAATGACGTGAAGCCTTGGAGATACGCAATGACTACCTTGAATATCTACAAGTGTTGTGGATATGGGATATGATCCTCATTTATTGATGTAAATCCCCAAAAATCGTGGGATATTATTTAGTCAGTTATGCGTTTCCTGATCTTTGGGGAACGTTTCCTTCTATATCTGATTATTGGCGTTTAAGGCCATTTATTTTTATTCACAAAAGAGTAACTACCCAAAATATGTGGGATAGTATTCTGCATCCTTCTCTATAAATAGAGAAGTGATGCACCATTGTAGAGGATCGAATTTCTGATTCTTGAGAGAAAACTCTGGAGAATTCATGCTAAAGGATTGTTCAGAGATAATCTTGAGATTAATAACAGAGACTCGTGGACTAGGCAGATTTAACTGCTGAACCACGTAAAAACCGCGTGTCTGATTCGTTTGTTTGTTTTAGCCATTGTCTTTAATTGTTTACGTGCTCTCTTCTTTTATCTGTTGGCGAAAAACGGCGTCAACAGTTTGGTGCTTTCATTGAGAGCCTCAAGCATCCATCCCTGAGAGATTCATGGCTACAAACAATCAGAACACTCCTGAAGAAAATTACCCAAGGCGTCCTGGAAAACAGCCAATGGAGAACCCGGACGCTGATGAAAGGAGTGGGTCCTCTGATTCCCGGGGACCACCTCCACAACCAAGGGATGAGGACATGTACTATAACCCTGAGCGTTATGTCCCTATTGTAGAATTGGAGAATCGGCAGCTGAAACAACTGCTGGCAGATGCCAACAAACGTAACGAGGAGTTGACTAGGATAGCCGCGGAGGCGCAGGTGGCTCAGCCCCCACCTCCGCGCGAAGACCGAGCCCCTCCTCCAAGGGACGTGCACGTTCCTCCCCGGAAGCCCCGTGGACGTCCACGAAAAAATGCTAACACAAGGAGGCCAGCTCAGCCACCAGCACCAACAGAGCCATCTGCTCCTTCTAGGCCTCAGAGGAATACCCGAGCTCGGGTCCCGCCTAATCCACTTGTGGAAGTGCCTGCAGGAACTGAGAACAACCAAGCTCCTGTCGAGGCTCGGACTCAGGTTCCTGGTAGCGCACCAAACGCAACCGGCCCATCTCGGGCAAATTCTGGACCTTCCAGGCCGAGGCAAGGACGGCAACCACCGTCACCTATACGGTTTCCTCCGTCTCCCATAAGATATCCTTCACCTCCCCGCAGGAACGCTCAACCTGGTCGAGATCAGGATCAAGGGCGTACAGGGGAGAGACAAGGAGACGGGGAGACGTTCCAGGGGCGGAAAGGCGCGCCATCCGAGAGAAGTCAGACGTCCCGATCTCGCACTGCAGTGACGAGGCGACGTAGAAAGGATCCACCACGAAATGACCGATCGATGAGTTTCACTAGCGATGAGTCCGGAGAAACAAGGTCTGTCAGTAAACACGACCGGGGTCGTAAAAATACTGGGAATCACAAGAGCCATCCCGACCTGCGCAATCACCTGAATCAGAGCAGGGGAAAGGGAGATCAGACAAACCCGGATCTTAGGAATCATCTGAATGGGCGTAGAGATCCCTCACGGAGACGCGAGCCTGGGATCGCGATTAATGACTATCAATTCCAAACACCGCCTAAGGACCCAGTACAAGAAAGGATCGATCAGCTCGAAAAAGCCTTTAGGCTTTTGAAGAATGAGCGAGGAAACGGTCGATATGAGGACTCTGATGAGGAGCTCGAGCCGTTTGCTCCCAATATTTCTAACACTCAGTTCCCCCATGGGTTCCGGATTCCTCACGTCCCAGCGTTTGAAGGAAAAACCGACCCATGCAGCCATCTGAGTACATTCAACACTATCATGAGAGCTAGTAACGTGGGTTACGAGCTCAGATGTATGTTGTTTCCAACATCATTGGCCGGGCCTGCCAAGAGTTGGTTCGAGAAGTACAAGAGACATTCTATAACTTCGTGGGATCAATTGTCTAGAGACTTCAAGAAGCAGTTCCGGGCTATGGTGGGAGTCAGACCCGAAGCATCCACTTTGACTAACGTCCGACAACAACCAGGCGAAACACTAAAGAGCTACCTGACAAGATTTAATCTAGAGGTCGCCCGAGCTCGTGACGTGGATGACAGCGGGCACTTGATGGCCATCCGAGCTGGTGTTTTACCCGGGAGTGCACTTTGGGATGACATACAAGGGAAACCGGTGAGGTCGATAACCGAGTTTAACAGACGGGCGCAGAAATTCGTCAATGTAGAGGAAGCGAGGTCAACACTCAAAGCGACCTCACAGACCGAAACTACAACGATAAACATTAACTCCGCCTCAACCTCGGTTGACCCTCTAGTTACACAGCCTACCTCGGAGAATCCTTCCAAGAGAAAAAAAAGCGAGGGAAATAATCCCGAGGCTGATGGAGGAAAGAAGAAAAAAGGAGAAAGATATTTCTCCGTATATAAAGTGCATACCGAGCTCAACGAGTCTCGGGAAAACATATACCTGGCTAATGAAAACCAGGTCCCCTTCAGGCGTCCGGATCCAATGAGGAATCAAAAGTCCAAGAGGGACTCCAGCAAGTATTGTCGATTTCATAGGGACACCGGCCACACAACTGATGAGTGCCGACAGCTGAAGGACGAGATCGAAGGATTGATCTCGAGAGGTTATTTCCGGCAGTATGTCAAAAACCAGAATACTGGACAGGCTACTGCCAGCCAGAGAGTAGCCGCGCTTCCGGCAACACAGAATAATATCTCCCGATCTCGGGATGAGGATAGGCCTCCGCCGATAGATGGAGAGGACGTAATAACCATCTCGGGAGGTCCTCATCTCGCAGGAGGGGGCAGAAATGCTCAAAAACGATATGTGAATGAGCTGAAGACTGGGGACGGGTCTCCGTATGAACCCGAACCAAGGGCACCAAAAAGCCAAAGGGTTGAGACTCAGCCTATAACCTTCACCGAGGAGGATGCCTCTCACGTCCAGTTCCCTCATCATGACCCGCTCGTCATCACCCTACAGCTTGCCAACAAAAGAGTGCGCCGAGTTCTCATAGACAATGGGAGCTCAGTTAACATTCTTTATAAAGCAACCCTAGAAAAAATGGGACTCTCCCTTCGCGACCTGAGGGCTTGTGCAACCACTTTGTACGGATTTTCTGGAGAAGGAACCGCCTGTATGGGGTCCATTGAACTCCCTGTGACCTTGGGAGATTATCCAGTCTCGGTGACCAAGATGATGGAGTTCGTGGTAGTAGAGTTACCCTCTGCCTACAATGTATTGCTCGGGAGACCCGCCCTGGTCGGGCTGGGGGCAGTCTCATCTGTAAGGCATCTAGCCCTTAAGTTCCCAACTCCAAGCGGGGTCAGAACATTGAAAGGAGATCAATTGGCAGGAAGGGAGTGCTACAGCATTTCCTTAAGGGGAAAGAAACAGACAAGCGCGCAAGCACTTGTTGTCATACAGTATAAAGATGGGACAGTTTTAGAAATTGATGAGGAGATCGATCCAAGGATTGAAGAGAAGATTGACCTCCAACCTTTGGAGGAGCTCGAAGAGGTTCAGCTCGATGAATCTGATCCCTCGAAAAAGGTGAAGGTCGGGAAACACCTCCTAGACGAGTCAAAATAGCAATTAATTTGCTTTCTGAAGAAAAACCAGGATGTCTTCGCGTGGTCCCACTCTGACATGGTGGGAATAAGCCCTAATGTAGCGAGCCACGCATTGAATATAGACAAAAGCTTTCCTCCGAAGCAGCAAAAGCGAAGGCAGCTGGATGAAGACAGAAAGAAAGCACTAAAGGAGGAGGTGGACAGGCTGAAAGCAAATAATTTTATAAGGGACGCTTTTTACCCTGATTGGGTGGCCAATCCAGTGTTGGTCCCAAAACCCAATGGGGCATGGAGGACGTGCATTGACTACTCAGACCTCAACAAGGCCTGCCCGAAAGACTGTTTTCCCCTACCGAGAATTGATCAGCTCGTGGATGCCACGGCGGGGCATGGTCTGATGTCATTCATGGATGCCTATTCTGGATATAACCAGATTCCCATGCATGCCCCCAACCAAGAGCATACGAGCTTCATTACGGATAAAGGGCTCTACTGCTACAATGTCATGCCATTCGGACTCAAGAACGCCGGAGCCACGTACCAGCGGCTCGTAAACATGATGTTCTCAGAGCAAATAGGGAACAACATGGAAGTTTATGTTGACGACATGCTCGTAAAGTCTCAACTTAACAAGAACCATGTTGATGACCTCGAAGAGTGCTTTGGCGTGCTCAGAAAGTACAACATGAAGTTGAATCCTCAGAAGTGCACTTTTGGGGTGTCTTCAGGGAAATTTCTGGGTTTCATTGTCAACTCTCGTGGAATCGAGGCTAATCCCAATAAAATAAAGGCCCTGATCGATATGCCTTCACCTCGGAAGCATAAAGATGTTCAAAGCTTGACTGGCAGGATGGCAGCTCTGGGCAGGTTCATTTCGAAGTCAACGGACCGCAGTCTCCCGTTCTTCAACTTATTGAAAGGAAGTAAAAAGTTCGAATGGACAGACGAGTGCGAGCTAGCCTTTCAAGAGCTAAAAAGGCACTTAGCCGAACCACCTATCCTATCGAAACCTGAGACGGGAGAAGTACTGTTCTTATATCTCTCAACAACTGAACACGCGATAAGCGCGGTGCTCGTCCGAGAGGAAGAGAGAATACAGAAACCCGTCTACTACATCAGTAAAAGATTACTGGGGGCAGAGTCAAGGTATCCACTGATGGAGAAACTCGCCCTCAGTCTGATCCACTCATCTCGAAAGCTCCGCCCTTACTTTCAGGCACATCTTATCCATGTACTGACAGATCAACCATTAAGGCAAGTCTTGTCCAAACCAGAGGCATCTGGTCGACTCCTTAAGTGGGCTGTTGAGCTCGGACAATTCGAGATCACCTACCATCCGAGAACAACCATTAAGGCACAAGCGTTGGCAGATTTTATAGTAGAGTGCACCGGTACAGCCGACGACGAGGTAACAACCACGGCCCACGAGCTGTGGAAACTTTACGTCGACGGGTCGTCAAATGAAAATGGAGCGGGGGCAGGAGTTATTCTGATCACCCCTGCAGGGAGAAAATTTCACTCTGCATTAAGGTTCGGCTTTAAAGCATCTAATAATGAAGCTGAGTACGAGGCTTTACTGGTGGGACTACGAATAGCAAAGGAACTCAAGGCCAGAGCTATACATTGCTTCAGCGACTCTCAGCTCGTAGTTAATCAAATCTTGGGAGAGTATCAGGCTCGTGGCACAAAAATGGTAGCTTATCTGGAGAAGGCAAAGTACGCATTGGAGTTTTTTGAGTTTTATGCAATCGAACAAGTTCCCCGAGAACAAAACTCAAATGCAGATGCCTTAGCTCGGCTCGCCACTTCCACTGAAAATGAGGAGCTGAATGTTGTACCCATAGAACATTTGTCAGCACCCAGCATTACTGAGTCAGACAAGGAAGATGTGTGCATGATTGAGACAAAACCGACCTGGATGAGCCCGATCGTTGAATACCTCGAAAATGGAATTCTTCCAAAAGATCGAAGTCAGGCTCGGAAACTAATGTATCAACTTCCTCGTTACACCATCCTGGATGGAAGGCTATACAGAAGAGGGTATTCCATGCCATTGCTCAGATGCGTGACTCCCCCCGAGGCAAAGAAGATTATTAGAGAAGTTCATGAAGGGTTTTGCGGAGATCATACCGGGGGGCATAGCCTATCCAAGAAAATTATACGCCAAGGATATTTCTGGCCAACCATTAAAACAGATTCTTTCGAGTTCGTGAAAAAATGCGACAAGTGCCAGAGATTCGCCACGATACCCCGAGCTCCACCTTCCGAACTAACCATGTTGACGTCCCCATGGCCTTTTGCGGTATGGGGCATCGACCTCATAGGCTCACTCCCAACTGGCAAAGGAGGAGTAAAGTATGCTGTGGTCGCGGTTGATTACTTCACAAAATGGACGGAGGCTGAACCATTGGCGACCATAACTTCGAAGAAGATCCTGGATTTCGTGGTAAAGAACATCGTATGCCGATATGGAGTGCCAAGAAAGATTGTGTCTGACAACGGAACCCAGTTTGATTGCGACGTATTTACCAACTTTTGTAACAAGAACGGTATAATAAAGAGCTTTTCGTCAGTGGCTCACCCTCAGGCGAACGGTCAGGTAGAAGCCGTTAATAAAACTCTCAAGAGTTCCTTGAAGAAAAAGTTGGAAGAAGCAAAGGGACGATGGCCTGAGGAATTACCCCAAGTCCTTTGGGGATATAGAACTACAGCTCGGACATCAACTGGGCATACCCCGTTTTCTCTAGCATACGGCTGCGAGGCAATGTTTCCCATTGAGGTCGAAATTCCGACAATTCGAACTCAGATTTACGACCAAAGTTCCAATCATATTCAGCTCGAAGAAACCCTAGACTTGATCGAAGAAAAAAGGGAAGAGGCTCAGCTGAAAAATGCTGCTTACCGGCAACGGACCACGAGATATTTCAATAAGAGGGTTCGAGACCGAAAGTTCGGAGTGGGAGACCTGATTTTGAGACGAGTATTCTTAGCAACCCGAGATCCAGCAGCAGGAGTACTCGGGCCAAACTGGGAAGGACCATACCAGATAGAATCAGTCATCCGCCCTGGCGTATAGAAACTTGCGAGATTAGATGGGAGCCTCATACCACGAGCATGGAATGGCGAACACCTTAGACCATATTATCAATAGTGAAGGAAGTGTCGCCCGTAACCATGATTTTCTGTACTTAGTTTGTTTTTGAATTTCAAATAAAGGGTCTACTTTGTTTCACATGTAATTTATTTTTATTTTTGCAATCTCTCTTAATTTAATAACCTATGGTCACACTCATAGGATATTAAGGGGGCATCATTGGTATACATACACATACCTCCAGCTTAAAAAATAAAAAAAAAACAAAAAAGTATTTGGATATAACCAAATACGCGAGCTTAGATAGTTCGGACTTAACCGAGCGAGCTTAGATATTTCGGACTTAACCGAGTTATCAAAAACATTAAGTATTTGGAAATAACCAAGTACACGAGCTTAGATATTTCGGACTTAACCGAGTTATCAAAAACATTAAGTATTTGGAAATAACCAAGTACACGAGCTTAGATATTTCGGACTTAACCGAGTTATCAAAAACATAATATTTGGAAATAACCAAGTACACGGGCTTAGATAGTTCGGACATTACCGAACTACCAAAAACCAAAAACGTTTGGAGTTAACCAGATGTGCAAGCATAACAGGTTTGGAACAAACCAGCCAAATTATCGATCAATGATAAATGGGAGCCTAAACCCATCACGAAATATGTCGAGATCGAGGCTGGAACATCTTAAAATAGTTTCGAACTCATAACCTCGGAGCTAAGATACTAAGGATGAGGAAAAGTGACTAAAAGATTAACCAAATCATTCATATTACATGCCATATAAGTACTTTTTAGTTCATGGTTAAAGTAATGTACGACCTTGATAAATAACGAGGTCGGAAATGGATAATTCGAATAAACTATGCATGAATGCATCGAATTTCGAGCCTAAATCTAAACTATGTTTGTATGAATTAAATAAACATAACTCATCAATGCAAGAAAAATGTAAAATATTTCGAGCCAAGAAATGTAAAGCATATAAAGAAATTGTGTCAGCCCTGTGGGCACAAATTTAAATAGTTACAAGAATGAGGGGACGCAGCCCCGATAGCTGATCTCTCCGAGATCGGATTTAAGGAAGAAGAGTATCCTTGGCCTTCTCAGCATCAATATCACCAGACCCTCCAGGACGAATAGCATGACTATCCTGCTGGGTCGCCTCTCGAGCAGCTGTACTTTCCAAAAGACGGGCATTCCACCGCTCAACATATGTGGCTTCGAGAGGACCCAGGAAGCTGGTGTCAAGATCGGCATTGTCGGCCCAAAGTTTGTACATGGCCTGGTCGACCGCTTTCTCCCTCAGCTCCTTAGCCTCATCCAGGAGGCGGGTCTTCTCGCTCTCCATGAAATCGAAGGTGGCAGACTTCTCCTCTTCGAGCTTGGCTTTGGCCTTCTCGAGCTCAGCGTTTGACTTTTCAAGCTCCTCGAGACGGGTCTTCAATCTTTCAATTTCAGACTTCTCCTCTTCGAGCTTGGCTTTGGCCTTCTCGAGCTCAGCGTTTGACTTTTCAAGCTCTTCGAGACGGGTCTTCAATCTTTCAATTTCAGACTTCGAGTCTTTGAGCTCGTCAATCATCTTCAGCTCGAGATCCTTCGACTTTTGAGCCAGATTTAAGCTCGTCTGCACCTCGTTGGTCAGCTTGTAGTTGAGTTGCGCTGAAACAACAAGGGCCTGAAACACAAAGAATGAATCAGAAATATAATCAGAGACATAAATACTCTAAGACATAAAGAATGTTTGAGAAGGCTACCGCGGCGGAGAGCTCGATACTCTTCTCATAAAGAGTGTTGCAGTCCGAGGCCTTGCGCACGAGGTCCCAGTGGTCGGCACCAAAGCCAGAAAGCTCTGACCTACCCGAGAAAGGAAGTCCGAGCTGAGAAGCGCCCCTTCTGCCCCAGCGGTGCCATCAAGAACATATTCCTCAGTATGAGTTCGGGCCGTTGGCAGCTGAACCGTTGAGGTAGAAGGTTTCTTCGGAGGCCGAGCAACTATTAACCGGGTCTCGGTGGGAAGCTGAGAGATGGATGCAGTTGAGCCTGACCCATCGACCTGGGCAGTCGGCTCCTTGGAGGTGTCCGCAGTGATCTGGGCCGTGGGAGTCGTCTCGTGACGTTTAGGTACCTTGGACTGTCGGTCGGGCCTCTTTGGTATCCTCGGGCGTTTGCTTTTCTGGGCGCCAGCTCCCCCATCACTAAAGAGCACGGCGTCGAGGTTGGGATTCATGGCACCTGCATAATGACAGTGAGTTAAACAATGATAATAACTTTGGGAAAAGATGTAAACCAGTTGAAGAAAAAACCTAACTGGAACTTTCCCCCGAGCTTGAGCTTGGGGACCATGAAATTCCCCCGTCTTCAGAAGAGGCGGGGGGAGGGCCTTCCCTATAAGTTGGTGATAACCTCGAAAGGTCCCTATAATCATTCATCCCATACTGCACAGCTATCCCATTCCACATCTCGTCCGTGGTATACATAGTGTCGTATTTCCCGAGCCCACTATCAAACCTATGGACACAGTCATCTACCCAACTCCATATGTAGAAGTGGTATCTATCCTGTGGGCACGAGACTAGTCTATTGGGCCTGTGTTTTAATAAAGTGGGGGACCACATTCGCGAAGTAGGAAGGGTTTTACCTCCACCGGAGTCCGAGCTCGAGGCTTCATCATTGGCCTCGTTCCCCGACCGCGGACTTCTCGAGCGAATTGGGAGAGATGCTTTCCTTTCCCTCCTCGGGGGAAGGATGCCTGTGGGTAGAGGCACTTCCTCCCAGCGTTCGTATTTTTTACTGGACCAGTCAGAGGTTGACTGGCCCTGTCCCAACAAGCCACAAGCTCGAAGCTTGTCCTCATGTAGCAGAAATGAGAGAGACCTTCTGCCATAAGGGAGTCGGAGCAGGCTCCCTCTGTGCTCCTTCATTGTCTCGTCGGGGGTGGGACGCTGAAAGTTAGCTGAAAGGCGAGATACACTTCAACTAAACATGGATACAAGGGCTAAAGATTCGAGCTCAAAAATAGAAAGTAACGAGAATACTTACGAATTCGCCTAAACGAACGATGTCGAGACAGGAACAGACCGTCTGTCCAGAAAAAAGCCCTTTTGAAGTCAGGGGGATGGTTCGGAAGGTCTTCAAAGATTTTTGTCTCTTTGGGATAGCTCGAAAGATAGTAAAAACCATCTCCTCCCCGAGCTCGGGAGGGATTACTCTTCAAACAAAAGAGGTATAAAATCTCTTGGGGTGAAGGTCCTATCCACCCCAGCTCGTGGAATAAGGACCTCAGGGCAGACAGCACCTTGTATGAGTTGGTGTTGAGTTGGAATGGAGCCAACCCAATGAAATCGGTGAAATCTCTGAAAAAGGACTTCAGGGGCAGCAAAGCTCCTGCCTTTAGGTGTTCCTGGCTCCAGGCCGCGTACTTCACACTGGAATCACGGCCCCCAGGAGCGAAGCAGCTCCGTTCATGCCTTGTCGGAGCTCGGCAGTTCAGTGTGTCCAACGAGCTAAGGCCATGAAGGGCCAGGATGTCAGTTATCTGGTCGGAGGTGGTAACCGAGCTCTGGTAGAACTCGGCTTCAAACATCTCCCTCCTAGGCTGCGAAGACGAAGGCTCCGCCATTAAGGAAAACTGAAGTTCCCCCGGATGGTATGCTACCGTGACTTTTAACGCGGGGTCGAGGGGAACTGGCCTAGGTCCGGATTTCGGCTCCGGATAGATGGCTTCCCGAAGGACCCTTCTCTTCTTTTCGATGACCTCGTCAATCTGGCGGCGATAGTGGGCTCGAATGTCTTCTTGCTCGCGTGCGATCTCGTACTCTTTAATCCGACGCTGGTTCCGAACAAAGACCGATTCTGGGCTCGGAGATTTGGGCTCGTAAGGGATTGCTCGTAATGACCCCCACCGTCTTTCCAGATTCTATGACATCTAACGAGAAAGAAAAAATGGTGAGGGCCATGCATGCAAGGATCACGAACTCGATAAGATAAGCTCGGATAACTAAGGGCAAGAAACTAAATATTAAGACCCTCACTAAAGAGTCAGAGCGCGTATTCCACAGGGAAGAAAAAGAACGTGGATGATTTTTTTGAAAATCCCGAAGTTCAAGGGAAAGAAAGGTGGCGGTTAGCCACGAAAGGGCTTTTTCGGGTTTCGTGTAATTGTCAAGAATAAGGGTTTTTACCCGAAAACTTGGTGTACAAGAAACATAGCCTAAAATTTTCAAAACCCAGAAAGTTGAAACCACATTCAAACGTTGAATCTGAATATAAACCAGGGACGAACTTCTAGAGTGAAAATCCAGAAAGCCTAAAAACCTATCGGTTCAAACCCTCCTATCGCATCATGCTAATAACGTAAACTAACATACACAGCAAGCACAGTATAAAAGGAACATCAAAAATGGCGTACTTACACAGTAATGGGGAGTGCAGCGAAATCGTCGAGTGGAGAAGAGGTTGCAGGAAAGAACTCACTGACTCGTACAAACCAGGATTCTTTTGTTTCTTCGGCCTGGAAAACATGCAATGAGCATAAACTGTGGTAAGAGGTTTAGGGAGTGTTTCTTTTTTCTGGTCTGTGATGAGAAAATGTGAAGAAGACGAAGAGGGAGTCTTGCATAAATAGGTGGGAAAACTGAATTAATCAGGAGCGTTGATTGAAATCCTCAACAGATCGAATGGAGGGGAGTCGATGATAAGATAGCGCCGAAAAGCTGTCAGACGAACGATCGTGGGCATGTTCCCAAGGTACTCAAGTACCTAAAGTGAGCAATACCCATCTGGCACGTGTCCATTTTTAAGAGTGTGACGGTATGGTTCCCGAAAAGAGTAGTTCAAAAGTTTCCTTCTCTTAGGATTCGAACAAATACTTTTGAGGGGGCAAAATGTTATACCCAGATTTCGAGCCGTAGCAAATATGACCTCGAAAACTGAGTTCGCATTAAATGGTCTCGTGAGGGTTAGGGTATGCTCTACGATTGTAAATCGGAGCCTGCAAAGTATGGTACAGACCTCGAATATGGTGACCTCGAAATGATCTCGATCTCGAAGGATAGCTCTGTGAGCCCCTCATCTTCAGAAACAACTTCGGAGCAGGGATCTCGAGCTCGATATGCCATCTCGAAAGAAACATCAGCTCGGGAAGTGCCAGTGGCTCGCACAATGACGTGAAGCCTTGGAGATACGCAATGACTACCTTGAATATCTACAAGTGTTGTGGATATGGGATATGATCCTCATTTATTGATGTAAATCCCCAAAAATCGTGGGATATTATTTAGTCAGTTATGCGTTTCCTGATCTTTGGGGAACGTTTCCTTCTATATCTGATTATTGGCGTTTAAGGCCATTTATTTTTATTCACAAAAGAGTAACTACCCAAAATATGTGGGATAGTATTCTGCATCCTTCTCTATAAATAGAGAAGTGATGCACCATTGTAGAGGACCGAATTTCTGATTCTTGAGAGAAAACTCTGGAGAATTCATGCTAAAGGATTGTTCAGAGATAATCTTGAGATTAATAACAGAGACTCGTGGACTAGGCAGATTTAACTGCTGAACCACGTAAAAACCGCGTGTCTGATTCGTTTGTTTGTTTTAGCCATTGTCTTTAATTGTTTACGTGCTCTCTTCTTTTATCTGTTGGCGAAAAACGGCGTCAACACATTTTATCATTTTTTTAATAATAATCATCATTATATATTATTTTCTATAATATCTATCTAGATAACAGTTATTATTTAAATCAATAATAAATAAATAAATATATATATCTTTATGATTTTATACATATTTTAAATATTCTTTATTACTCTTATAATGTCTCCTACTCTAATTTAAAATTATCTCAAGAAATAAGTAAATAATAATCTATATATTAAAAAAAAATTATGAGAATACATATAATCTATATAATTATTAATAATAAATATAATCTATAATTATATATATAGTTGTAAAAACCTTTATTGGCATATTTGACAAAATTAATTTAAGAAGATTTTTCGAAATGGGTAGTTTCCTGTTTTGTTGAGAAATGTTTTCTAAATCAGATTATTTTATATATGTTAATAGAATAACATATATAATTTCCTATAAAAGATTATCTTGTCTTAACTTTTGTATATATGGAAATTATTGATCTTTATTTCTTGATCTGATTTGTTTGTCCAAGAATCGTGTACAGCTTGTAGAGATAATGTATATATTGTTTCCTTATTTATTTAAGGAAACTGGGTTTAAAAACTGTCCAGGTTCAATGAATCTGTTTGAACGGATTGCTAGTCTGTTTGAACAGATTCTGACTTTCCTGTTTGGGAAGATTTTCCATTTATTGGCTGATTGGTTTCTGATTTGTTTTCCACGACCTAAAGGGATTCTAAAGGGTATATAATTATTCTTAGGTCGTTGGTTTTTTATTATCTCTCTTGGGTATTATTTTCCAAGTATTCTCAAGTTTTAGAGAGACTGTTTTTTTTTTATGTGAAGAACTTGAGTCCAGCAAGTTCTTAGTGGTTTATTACAATGTACTTATGTATTGTTTTCTTTGTGTTAATAGTGCAAGTTGAATACACTTGGACAGTGTTCATCAAGCTTCGGGAGAAGTCTTGTTCGGAGTCACTTTTCGGGAGGAAAAGTACAAATGTTATGATTTGAAGGGAGTTCAAGATCTTAGCATTTCAGAAATTTGATTAGGAGTTTAGATTACAACAGTTGCGACAAATTCAAGAGGGAGTCTTTATTTGTATAAGTCAATTTGGTTTTGTAATCGTTTAGATATTCTTATAATAAATTTCATTCTCTGGGCGTGGCCCCGTGGACTAGTAGCAATCTGCAAAGATTGCTGATACCACGTATAATTTCGTGTGTTATTTACCTTATGTTCATTTTTATCTTCTGGTGATAAACTGTTTAAACATATCTGGTTTCTGTTCAAACAGTCTCCGTGTCTGTTTAAACATTTCTATAACAGTTCAGCAATTAATTATTTAAATTGAATAATTAAGTTGGTAATCATAAAAAACGAAATTGCAATTGGTATCAGATCGGTTCACTAAAATCTTAGTGAGATCTTGTGGTTATTTTCTATTTGATTTGTTTTGTGTGAAATGTCTTTCTTTGCAGAAGGTAGTTCGGTGTCTCGACCGCCATTGCTTAAAGACTCAAACTATCCATATTGGAAAGTTAGGATGAGAGCTTTCATAAAAGCTCAAGATGAGAAAGCATGGAGAACAATTTTGTCTAGACGGTCACCTCCTACAGAAAAAGGTGAAGATGGAAGCACAATTGTAAAATCTGAACTTATTTGGGATACAGAAGAAGAAAAATTACCCAATTATAATAATAAAGTTCTTCACGCCATATTTAATGGTGTTGGAGAAAGTTTTATAAAACTTGTTTCCACATGTGTCTCGGCTAAAAATGCTTGGACAATTCTTCAAACTCAGTTTGAAGGAACTGTAGATGTCAAAAGGTCTAGATTTATTATGTTACAAACTAGGTTTGATGACCTTAGGATGTCTGATTCTGAAACACTATCTAAATTTTATGAGAGATTATCTGATATTTCTAATGAGTATTTTGCACTTGGTGAGAAACTTGATGATTCTGTTCTTGTTAGAAAAATCGTTCGAGTTCTTCCTGACAGGTTCAATGTTAAGCTCACCGCTATGGAAGAGGCAAAAAACTTCAGTACTATGAAGGTAGAAGAATTGATGGGATCACTTCGTACCTTTGAGTTAAATCATAAGATTCGTCAAAAAGACAAGCCAAGTACTTCCAAAGAGAAAGAGAAAACCATAGCTTTCAAAAGCACTGAAAAATAAGTGTCAGATGATGAAGATGGTGATAATGAAATGGCAATGCTTGCAAAGAATTTTCGAAAATATATGAATAAGATAGGATATAAGAATTTCAATGGCAAGATGTCAAAAGGTAATCCTTCTTCTCTTAAACATTTTCAAACTAATAAAAAAGGTATTCGGTGCAGGAAATGTGAGGGATTTGGTCACATTCAGTCTGAATGTGCAAACACCTTGAAAAAGAACAAAAAAGGTATGATTGCTACTTGGAGTGATAATGACTCTGAAAGTAGTGAAGACGAGGAAGGTAATGTCGCTCTCATTTCTATTTTGCCTGTTTCTAAACCTGAAAAATGAGAAAATTGTTTTCTTGAATAATGTTGCAAAAGATGACGAAAATACTGATAGTGATGAATCTGAATTAAATGATGAGTCTTTGAGTGAATCTTACAAAAAGATGTATGGTTCATGGGTGAAAGTGTGTTTTGAGAATCGGTCATTGGTAAGCAAAAATAAAGATTTATCCTTTGAAATTAAACAACTTACTGACTTAAATGAAAATTTTGAAAAAGAAATAATTTCAAAAAAAAATTAAATTAATAAGTTGTCTAAAGATTTAGATACTCTTGAGAAAAATGTTAGAATGCTTAACCCCGGTTCTACTGTTTTTTAGAAAATACAGAATGCAGGTCAAAGAAGTCATGTGGGACTTGGTGCTTCAAGTTCTCAAAAATCAAAGAAAATTGTCTTTATCTCAGCTGATATGCTATCGTCTGATGTTCCTGTGTCATCTTCACGGAAATCAGTTGCTTCCAGTTCTCAGATTGTTCCAACAGAATGGACACAGTCAGCAGGAAAATCCAATGGAAAATTTGAAAAATTCATTCCAATTTGTCATTTTTGTGGTAGGAATGGTCATATTCGCCCTAAGTGTTTTACTCTTATGAATTTTGCCAAAAATGAATATTTTGATAAATTCAATTATTTTGATAATTCCAAAAGAGCAAAAAAGGAAAATGTTCAATCAAAGAAAATATGGATCAAAAAGAATAATTGTTTTGCTGGTTTTACTAGTGAATATGATAGATCTGCTTCTTCATATTTTTGGTATTTTGACAGTGGTTGTTCAAGACATATGGCAGGAGACGGGTCTATTGTTACAGACATAAAACCTATGCATTGTGGATCTGTTACTTTTGGCAATGGAATTAAGGGTAATGTTCTTGGAATGGGTACTCTTAACTTTGAAGGGTTGTCTAGAATCAAAAGAGTGTTACTTGTGGAAGGACTTAAAGCTAATCTTCTAAGCATAAGTCAAATTTGTGATCAAGGTTATACTGTTAACTTTGATAAAGAGAATTGTTTTTGTTTTAAACAAGAATGGTGAGAATGTTCTTAAATGTTTTAGATCTAATGACAATTGCTACACTCTTCTTCCGTCTATTATGTGTCAATCTGTTGTGAGTAATAACACTGATGTGTGGCATGCTAAACTTGGTCACATAAATTTCAAAACCTTGAAAAAATTGTCACATGCAGGGATTGTTCGTGTAATGCCCCGAATTCTTTGATGTGGTTTAATGGCGGGATTAGTAGGACGAGAAGGCCGTACTTGCTTAATTATGCCATTAAATGATATTATGCATGTATATGTGAATTATATCATAATATGATGTTAAATACATGCGTGTGGGTCCACGTTTTAATTACAGGGGTGTGATGGTAATTTGGCCCGTTGAGGGTATAATTGTATAATTGTATGCATGTCGATGATAAGTGTTGAGACCACATTATAATGTGGGTTTGTTCGAGCTATTCGGCATGAGACGATCTTGGAATATTGTTTAGCGGTTTAGTCACAACAGGTTTAAGACCGGGGCTTGGGTTGAGTCTCGGGGTGATTTTAATGATTAGAGCGTTACCGGGCATTAAAGGGTAACGGGATGTGAATTATTGGTGTTTGAGATTAGCGAGATTAGCGGGAATTAGAAAGCGTTAATTATAATTAACGGTATAGGTTGGAAAGGACAATTTTGCCCTTGGGAGTCTTTAGAAACTATTATTTGACCTAGGGGTAAAATGGAAATTTCACCCCTAGGATAGATATATCCTTTGGTAGCTGAAGGAAGATAGTGAAAAACAGAGCATGATTAAGAGTTCTCCCGTACCTTCTTCTCTTTACCTTTCTTTGTGATTTTTGAACCAATCTTGAGGATTCAAGCTTGGGAAGCAAGCCTAGGGAGTTTGGGAGTGTGTTCTACCACTCAAGAGCATCATAAGCTGAGCTTTGGGTAAGTTTCTAACCATAGATTTCTCTGGTTTGCCCTGTTTTGGTTTGGTTTTGCAGCTGAGATTTCTAGGGTGAACTCTTGGTTTTGTTGGGAGTTTTGGCTAGGGTTCCCATGCTTGTGATGTTTGGGGTGTGTTAGAATGGTTTTTGGGTTCATTTGGCATCAATAATGGGCTTTGGAAGCTTGGGAATCAGGTTAGAATCGAAGGAGTTGAAGAAGGTTGGTTCAGGGCAGTGCTGGTCTGGAGGTAGCGCTATAGCGCCCACCCTAGGGCGCTACAGCGCTCCTCAGGAAGCAGATGGGCATGTTGGGGGTTCTGAGTATAGCGCTGGGGCGCTAGGGGTTGAGCGTTGTAGTGCTACCCTGTTCCTTCTAAGTCCCGTTTTGAGTGTTTTTAAGGGTTTTTGATTTGGGGTTTCAATCCTTAAGGCCCGGGATCGAATCTACTCACCGTGTTGGCATGTTTCGAGGTCCCGAGATTGGTGCTTAGGTTAAGACCCTATTTATGTGGATTTTCATTAATGGAGGTTATAATTGGTTGTGACTAGGTAGCTTCTAAGGAACTAAAAGATCGATCGTTCTCAAGGGTCGTCCTTGTTATATTTCTCGCTCAAACCTGAGGTAAGAAGACTGCACCCTGTGTATATATGACATGCGTGTTGGCTATTGAGGCATGTTGGTTGATAGATGTGGACATGGATTGCATATTAAATGCTAGTGAATGTTGATTATCTGTATATGTACTGACTAGTCAGGGACACTGACCTAAAGAGTCAGAAATGGCATAGTGACATGAACGTCGAGCCAAATGAAGATTAGATCTAATCGATATCAATGTTGAATGACTCATATGGAGTATTAATGCTGGACCGACCCTAAGGTCGATGAACTTATAAGTGCTTGTCTGGTCTAAGACCAGTTATTCAGAGCCAGGGCATATGGCCCCGGTGACTGTTTGTCACGTGGCTAGGGAATGCTGTTCCAAAGTTATGACTCTATGGTCATGAGGAAGGTTATGTTGGTGACCATTCACCATACGCCTATTCTGTTCAAACTTATGAAAGATTCACTTATCAGTTAAACCTGGTGACCCTATCGTCACATAGCCAAAGGGTGCTGTCCCCTTATTAGTGACTTTTGCGACTGTCACCTATTTGCTTGGACTGTCGGTCCTGAAGGGTTATTATGACCATTGCTAATATTATATCATGTTTTATTATGCTTTTCTTGCTGGGCCTTGGCTCATGGGTGCTATGTGGTGCAGGTAAAGGGAAGGAAAAGCTCACCCAGCCTTGAGTGGAGAGCTTAGGTGGTGATGTGTACATATGCGGCCGCTTGACCACCACGGCCAAGGCGTTCTCAGAGGAACTAGGGGGTTTACCCTATTTTGCCGCTTAGGTCAGCGGGATTGTAAATTTGGAACCGTAATGACCATTTTGTACTGAGAACAATTTGTAAATGTTTTAATTAGCTCTGCAGAGCGGTTTGTAATAAAATTATCCATTTCCTTTTTATTAGTTTTTCACCTTAACCTGTTAATTACACTTAGAGCACGTTTTTTACCAAAGGACTCGGGTAGCGGGTCAAGTTTCCGGTCCACCGTTCACCGTAACTGTTCTGGGGTAACCAGGGCGTTACAATTCGTGGTTTACCTAAGCTAGGTAAAGAATCTGATGGTAAGTGCAAGAGTTGTCAACTTGGTAA
Organism: Humulus lupulus; assembly: GCF_963169125.1. Taxonomy (NCBI): domain Eukaryota; kingdom Viridiplantae; phylum Streptophyta; class Magnoliopsida; order Rosales; family Cannabaceae; genus Humulus; species Humulus lupulus. The sequence goes on along the minus strand of NC_084796.1, from coordinate 56,008,612 downwards.
GCAATTAAAAATTACATATAAAAGTGTTTCTGACGTAAACACTTCGAAAGTTTTAGAATTGTTATACATGGATCTTATGGGTCCAATTCAAATTGAGAGTTTAAATGGGAAAAGGTATATTTTTGTTTGTGTGGATGATTTTTCTAGATATACTTGGGTGGTTTTCTTGAAAGAAAAATCTGATACTTTTGATGCCTTTAAAACTCTTTGCTTGAAATTAAAAGTTGAAAAAGATTGCAACATTGGAAAAATTATTCGTATAAGAAGTGATCATGGTAAAGAGTTTGAGAATTCTGTCTATGATGATTTTTGTAAGTCTGCAGGTATTTCTCATGAGTTTTCAGCTCCCAAAACTCCTCAACAGAATGGAGTTGTAGAAAGGAAAAATCGAACTCTTCAAGAAATGGCTAGAGTGATGCTAAATAGCAAAAAATTGACCAAACGGTTATGGACAGAAGCAATTAACACTGCTTGCTATATCATAAATCGTGTTTTTCTTCGTCCAGGTCCATCTAAAACATCTTATGAAATTTGGAAAGGTAAGAAACCAAGTGTGGCTTACTTTCATGTGTTTCAGATGTGTTTGTTACATTTTGAGAGATAGAGAAAATCTTGGAAAATTTGATGCTAAGAGTGATGAAGGTGTTTTTATTGGATACTCCACTAACAGTAGGGCTTATCGTGTGTATAACATGAGAACCCAAACTGTAATGGAGTCGGCTAACGTTGTTATTGATGATGCCAGGGATTTTTTTGAGTTTTCTACTGAGGAAGAAATTGATATGTTTATTGATGAACCTACTGAAAAACACGAAGAAGCTTGTGTCAGTGATACTACTGCTGCAACGTCTGGTCCATCTGTTCCAACAGATCACGAATCCGATGAAACTGATTCTGGACAGATAGAAAAGAAATTTCCAGATATCATTTCGGATGAAGTCCAAAAGGAGCCATCAACCAGAGTTAAATTAAACCATCCAGCAGATTTAATACTTGGAAATCCAAAAGACGGTATGGTAACAAGAAGAAAGTTTAGTAATTTTGTTCAATTTGTTTGTTTCTTATCTTTAATTGAGCCTAAAAATATAAAAGAAGCTTTAAATGATGAAAATTGGATTAAAGCTATGCAGGAGGAATTGGAACAATTTTTTAGAAACAAAGTTTGGATCCTTGTGCCAAGACCTTTGCATACCAATATTATTGGCACAAAATGGATTTTCAAGAATAAATCTGATGAATTTGGTACAATTGTGCGAAATAAAGCAAGATTAGTGGCACAAGGGTACACACAAGTGGAAGGAATAGACTTTGAAGAAACATTTGCACCTGTTGCAAGACTTGAATCAATTAGATTATTATTGTCTATTGCTTGCTTGATTGGTTTCAGGTTGTTCCAAATGGGTGTCAAATCCGCATTTCTCAATGGGATCTTGAATGAAGAGGTATATGTTGAACAACCTAAAGGGTTTGAAGATCCTCATGCACCTGATCATGTTTAAAAATTGGAGAAAGCTCTTTATGGTTTGAAGCAAGCCCCTCGGGCTTGGTATGAGAGACTCACCCAATTTCTTGTTTCTCATGGATACAAAAAGGGTGGAGTAGATAAAACTTTATTTATCAAAAATATTAAATCTAACATAATTATTGCTTAGATTTATGTTGATGATATTGTGTTTGGTTCGACTTCTGACAATGAGGTGCAGGTATTTGTGAAACAAATGAAAGAGGAATTTGAAATGATCATGGTGGGAGAATTGACCTATTTCTTAGGTTTGCAAGTCAAGTAGTTAGATGAAGGCACATTTGTTTCTCAAAGCAAATATGCTAAGAACTTGGTGAAAAAGTTTGGACTTGAAAGTTCAAAGATTGCCAAAACACCAATGGGAACGACTGTGAAGCTATCCAAAGATGAAACTGGTGTCAAAGTTGATCCTACACTGTATAGGAGCATGATTGGTAGTCTTCTTTATCTCACTGCTAGTCGTCCTGATTTGAGTTATATTGTTGGTGTGTGTGCCAGGTACCAAGGAAATCCCATGGAGTCTCACGTTGCAACTGTCAAAAGAATCATTCGATATGTTCATGGGATTGTTGATTATGGTATTTGGTATTCAAAAGAAACTAACCCTAATCTAGTGTGTTTTAGTGATGTTGATTGGGCAGGTAACACTGATGACAAAAAAAGCACTAGTGGGGGATGTTTCTTCTTGGGAAATAATCTAGTTTCTTGGCACAGCAAGAAACATAATTCTATTTTTCTCTCAACAGCTGAGGCCGAATACATTGCAGCAGGAAGTTGTTGTGCACAACTTTTGTGAATGAAGCAAATGATGATGGATTATGGGTTTGATCTTGACATTTTAACTATTTTTTGTGATAATACAAGTGCAATTAATATTTCAAAAAATCCTGTGCAACATTCTCGTACTAAACATATTGATATTCGTCATCATTTCATAAGAGAATTAGTTGAAAATAAAGTTCTTGTCTTGGAATATATTGAAACACATAAACAGATTGCTAATATTTTCACTAAAGCTCTTGATTCGGTTCGCTTTGATTTCCTCCGAAAATCTTTGGGGGTTTGTTCTCTTTAAATTTTCTTGTTATTGTGTTGTCACTCTTGATCAAATGTGTGTTGTTTAAGTTTAAGAAAATTGTCAATTAATTTGAAAATTTTGTTGTGTGTCAAGCTAGATAATCTGACTTGTGTTTATGAACCTTTGGTTGTATATTCTTGAGAGAAATTTAATCAATTCCTCCTAGGCATATTCGAGTAAATCAATCAATGTTTAATGTTTGAGCTTCCTTTTGTGTAGCATTGTTTCAAGCTCCTGTGAAAGAATAGAGATACCTACATCAGTGTGTGAAAGTCGTCTTTTGAGTAAGTTGGAACTTTGTAATTCAGAGTTATGAAGAGGATACATTACCATAGAAAAGGGCTACCACTGGTGTAGTGTGACAGCGTCTTCATGGGTTACAATTATTTACAATTTCGAAAAAGACTTATTTGTCATTGGGCAATGTTCCCTTGCATACACTGTCACACACTTATGCTTGAAACTTTGCAAGAAAAATTGTACACAGTTTATAATAGAAAAATGTGTGTGTAAGACTCATACATGTTGATTGATTCACTTTAGAATATGTACTTGTGACTGAATTGTTTTTTATTTCTCTCAAATACTCTTTCTAATTTTTCATTTTCACAAGTGTTCTTATCTTTGTTATACACTAACACTTATTTTCAGTTGCTTGATTATATTTTTTTCAAGGATGACACTCATTGATCAAAGCACACTTTTTTTTTTCTTTTTTGGTTGGGTTTTATTTTTGTGCCTTGTTATATATAAATAAATAAATAAATATATATATTTGTTTGAGAAGGAAATTCATGGTGGACCGAATCTTTGTGAAAATTATGCATTTATTTTGTGTGATTTAATATATTCTTTGTTTCCAAGGATTTTATTTTGTCCTCTTTCTAAATTTGGAATACCATGATTTGTATCTTTATTGTTTTGTACTTTATTTAGATTTTTTTTTTAAAAAAAAGGAAAAGGTCAATAAGAAGATCGTGTGGGGTTTTTTTTTTTTTGGTTACCTTTTTAGTATTGATCGTGTGTCTTAAGGTTTGTTTCTTTTTATTTTTTTTAATAAATAAAACAAATTAAAAAAAAAAGGAAACCTCTTCTTGCCGTGGGTGTCCTAATTGGGAAAGTTTTGTCCTTAAAAAGCTTATCACTACCCATTTTCTTCTCACCCACGACCCCTCTAAGCCACCTCTTCTTCTTCTAATTCTTTTTTCTCTCATTATTTTTGTAAGTGTTTGTTGTTTTTCAGAGAAGGAACAATGATGAAAACTCGTGGAGCTTCCTCTAAGAAGACCCCTGCTTCTCAATCCATAAAGGTGCCCTCTCCATCGCCTCCTCCATCTGTGTCAACGACGCCTCCATCTGTTCCAGCACCTGCCACATCTGTTGGGAAAACTTCCAAATCCAAGGCGCGCAAGAAGGTGTTCTCCCTCTCTACTGAACACCCCATGGTGTTTCCAGATATCACAGCTGATATTGTCGATGTTTCACCACCATTTGAAGTGGTGGTGCCCTCTCGAGCCAAGAACCTATCTCCTCTTCCAATTGAATCGTCTCTGACGGCTAGGGAAAAATCAAAATCTGTTTCATCCTCTTCCAAAGCTGCTGCTGCTGGGTTACTCAAGCTGCCCATGAAGCCGAGCCAGTCCAAGAAAAATTTTGTGGCTCCAAAAAGAAAATTGGGGTTGGACTCGTCTTCTTCCCCCTTGACTGCTGCCAAGAAAAGATTGAAGGCTCATCCCCCTTCTCCGTCTTCCTCCGAATCTGACCCTGAGGAAGGAAAATCTAAGTCTGAAGCAACCCATGATACCACCTTATCTGATGAAACTGTTCCTGACAATGCAGAATCAGAGGCTGAGTCTGATGAGCCAGAACAAGAAGACATTGTCCCATCTGAACAAGAAGCTGAATCTGACACAGAGCCAGTTGCAACTCCTTTGTCATCCAAGGCTAAAGGCAAGAGACCTATTTCTGATTCTACACCATCTCCAAAACTTTCAGGTGTAAATTTCAAACCTTATTCTTCAACTTTTTGTTATAATGACAATGCTCGTGATATGGTTCTCTATGCTCAAAGGAAATTTATCATTGAGAGAAATTATGTCTTGAGTGATCATCGACCTTATGGTGTGCTAACAATGCTTCAAGATCGAAAATGGACAAGTTCTTTGGTTAAATTTACTGGTTTTGTGGATAGAATAGTCAAGGAATTATATGCCAATCTTACTAATGAAATTATTCAACCTAAATCTCCTATGTATTGTGAAGTGTTTGTTAGGGGCCATTGGTTTTCTTTTTCTCCACAAGATATTGCCCATGCTTTGCATCTTCCTCTTGATGTCGAGGATGATGATGATCTTGCCTCTCTTGACAAGGAGGCGGTTATCACTGAATTAGTAGGGAAAAAAATGGTATGGCCATCTAATACTGTCATCTCGGTCATTAATCTCACCTACACTTATGCTGTCCTCCATAAGTTTGCCACAACGAATTGGAAACCAACTTCTCACACTGCAACTATCTCATTTGACATGACCTCGTTTTTGTACAAAGTGGGGACCAGAATTGGTATAAACTTTGCTATGGTCATCCATGATCAAATCATTGGATTTCGAAAAGGTAATAGGAAAAACTTGAATCTTCCTTTCCCTCAAGTTATTTATAAAGTTTTGAGTATGCAGAAAAAAGATCTCCAACGTGATCAAGAAGACTTATTGGCTCCCACTAATGCTGCTTCCTACATGGCTTCTGCTCCACCTACTGAAGCCACTGATGCTCCATCAACCAAGAAAGTCAAGCCCCAATCTCTGAAATTTTCCTTGGCTGACATTCCTCATGCATCCTCCTCTGTTCCCGTAGATTCCGAACTTGTTGCTACGAAACTAGCTGCTGTTCGAGCCTCTGTTGATTCTTTGACTGCTCGAGTGATGTCGATGGAAGGACTGCAACATTCTGTGTTGGATGCTGTTCAAACTCTGTCCAAGGATCCAGTTGTTTAGTTTTCCTTTTTTTTTGTCCTAAGAACATTGCTACTTTCTTTTGTTTTTGTTTTATGGTTCTTTGGCTTCTTTGAAAGACACAAAGGGGGAGAGTAGATACCTCCAAAAACCTGCTTTTGTTTGTTGTTTTGTGTACTCTGGACCTTCGTATTTTGAGGGGGAGTTAAGTCTAGTTTCTTTATATGTTTGTTATAAGTTAATGCATGTTTGCAGGGGAGTTTTTTTCTCTTCTTGTAACTAACATTTGTGTTGCAGGTTTTTTAAATTAATTTTGTCTATCAAATTGTCAAATGGGGAGATTGTAAAAACCTTTATTGGCATATTTGACAAAATTAATTTAAGAAGATTTTTCGAAATGGGTAGTTTCCTGTTTTGTTGAGAAATATTTTCTAAATCAGATTATTTTATATATGTTAATAGAATAACATATATAATTTCCTATAAAGATTATCTTGTCTTAACTTTTGTATATATGGAAATTATTGATATTTATTTATTTCTTGATCTGATTTGTTTGTCCAAGAATCGTGTACAGCTTTCAGATATAATGTATATATTGTTTCCTTATTTATTTAAGGAAACTAGGTTTAAAAACTGTCCAGGTTCAATGAATCTGTTTGAACGGATTGCCAGTCTGTTTGAACAGATTCTGACTTTCCTGTTTGGGAAGATTTTCCATTTATTGGCTGATTGGTTTCTGATTTATTTTCCCCGGCCTAACGTGATTCTAAAGGGTATATAATCATTCTTAGGTCGTTGGTTTTTTATTATCTCTCTTGGGTATTATTTTCCAAGTATTCTCAAGTTTTAGAGAGACTGTTTTTTTTATGTGAAGAACTTGAGTCCAGCAAGTTCTTAGTGGTTTATTACAGTGTACTTCTGTATTGTTTTCTTTGTGTTAATAGTACAGGTTGAACACACTTGGACATTGTTCATCAAGCTTCGGTAGAAGTCTTGTTCGTGAGTCACTTTTCGGGAGGAAAAGTGCAAGTGTTATGATTTGAAGGGAGTTCAAGATCTTAGCATTTCAGAAATTTGATTAGGAGTTTAGATTACAACAGTTGCGACAAATTCAAGATGGAGTCTTTATTTGTATAAGTCAATTTGGTTTTGTAATCATTTAGATATTCTTCTAATAAATTTCATTCTCTGGGCATGGCCCCGTGGACTGGTAACAATCTGCAAAGATTGCTGATACCATGTATAATTTTGTGTGTTATTTACCTTATGTTCGTTTTTATCTTCTCGTGATAAACTGTTTAAACATATCTGGTTTCTGTTCAAACAGTATCTGTGTCTATTTAAACATTTCTGTAACAGTTCAGCAATTAATTATTTAAATTGAATAATTAAGTTGGTAATCATAAAAAACAGAATTTCAATAGTTACGATAAAAAAGCTTCTTATTTTATCAATTTTTTTTAATAATAATAATCATCACCATCATTATATATTATTTTCTATAATATCTGTCTAGTTAACAATAACAGTAATAATAATTCTAAATATCTATTTGTAGTTACAATAAAAAAAAAAAGTATCTTTCAATTAACCGTATAACTATATATAAAAGGATTCTCTTCAACTAACCGTATATCTATATATAACAATTATATAATGCTAAAAAAATTATTCATATAAATTTATTTATTTATATGATATTGATTTGTTTTAAATCTTTCTATTCTATAACGGTATATTTTGAATTCAAATTCACTTTGTTTTTTCTTTTTGTGTTTTTTTAATCGTATAACCAAAACAAGTTATATGATGCTAAAAAAAACAAGTTAGAAGAATTTAAATATTAGTATGATATATACATACATATAAAATTATGATATTAATTTATTTTAAATATTTATATATGATATATACATACCTACTTGATTTTGAGTAACAACTTAAAAATTATATTGGATTTGAGAAATCCATACATGTAAACAAGCTAAGATATTTCCTTTTATTTTCCCAAAATCTTTTTAATTTAGGTTTGTTTTATACTTCTTTTATTCTCTCAGTCTTCAATATTCTCTAGGTAAATCGGATGCATAATTGATTTATGTATATCAACTAAAGAAACACATTAATTATCATCATTACTAATAATTTCAAAAGACGCTGTGTGTAAATATATATTATGTAGTATATATATATATAATATTTTTTACTATGTTGTTCTCTTTCTCCCTCTAGATCAAGGTCCTCACCACTTTTTTATTGTTGTTTCATTGTAATTGTCTTTATGATAGGAGATACAAGTATATATAAATGAATAATGATAGGTGCACATTTATTTTTCACACCGAAATGTACACAACGAAATGACATGTATTATAAACTATTCAAATTATTTTAAAGTGGACCCACTAATTTTGTGTGTGGTTTAAGATGCATGCCAAATCATTATATGTATTTTGAATGTTCAAAATGAGTGTGTCTTTAGCATTACTCTATATAAATATATCTTTATATTATCATTAACATTTAAGACTAAATGTAAGTGAGATTCACAAGTATAGGTTCTTCATAAGTTCAGCATAGTTAAACAAGATTCTAGCTCAGTTGGTGCCTTACGGAGGTGGAGAAAGAGGCTTTGCGGAGGCTCAAAAGTGGAGGCGGTGGTGGATGCAAAGCTTTATGGAGGATTCTCTTTTTGTAGTTGAAGTGGAGAGGAACAATGATATATAAGAGAATGTTTCACTTTCAAGTTTTATTTTTTATATATGATGCAAATAATATATATTATGTGAAATGTGTCTTAATAAGACAAAAATAGAGAATTAGAAATGTTAACAGCTCCAGAGAATTGAAGGAAGAGCATGAATTATTATTTGGCAAAATGGAATAAAGAGGATGACATTTCTGTACACTTTCTTTGTACCTCTTTAAAAGCAATGTATTGTTATATTGCAATTATGAAATGAAACAAAGAAAATCTCAACAAACTTTTACTAATTTTTTAAATGGATACTCGGTCAAAATAAAATGTTCAAATAATCTATATATCTATTCTTATTTTTAACCTTTTACAAAACACGAAATCTAAAAGTTAATTTTAAAAATTATAGGTAATTGTCTAAAATAATCCTTACACAAAACATAAAATACTTTATACATACTTTAAATTTTTTATGAAAAACTTACCATACAATCTCCCAAAAAATATTTAAAAAATTTGTTTTTTAATCATTTCAAAAAAATTGTGCGAAGCGTAGTTATATTTTCTAGTTATCATATAATTGTATACTTAATCCGAAGAATCAAATTATTCTCAAATTCCCAAATTACAACTATACCATTTTATCAACTCTTACCTTGATATGTGGTTGATAGAGCCACCCTGGGACCATGGACCTATAATATTAAGTTCCAATAAATATTAGATTATTAATCAAAGCTCTTTGATTAAATAATCATATTATTAATCTTATGATTACTCCACTATAAATATAAGATTGAACTCTTGATAATTATAGATATATATTTACTAAGTATTTTATTAAAAAATAAAGTGCCCATTGATATAATCATTACATACAATGTTAATACTCTATTAATGACTCATAGTTAAAAGGGAATAAAATTACCATTTTACCCTTTTAGCTATATATTGTTCCTAGAGTACCATTGACTTTACTAGTGAAGGTTGTGTCTCAACAAGTTTGCAACGTGAGCGCTCATAACCTTTTCAGTTCCAAAAGTCAACCCAATAGAGAACTATTATTCAATTTATAAGAAGGTATAGATTCCATATCTGTTAAACTATGTCCCCAACCATATATATCATTGAGTCCCCAAAACAATTGCTCTTAGACTGATCATTCTGACAAACATTAACGCATGAATCAAATGATCAAATGACATATAGGAGTTCATAGTAACCTCAGGATTAAGATCATCGTGTATATGATCATCGTTTGATATGTTTGATTAATACTATGAAACGGTGTGTAAACAAGTATTAACAAATTACATATGGTCCAGTTCTATATATCACTATATATAAAGCACATTCACTAAAGTGTCATACTACACAAGGACCCAGATCTAGGTCACTTGTATTCATAATACTAGCGAACCGTACTAGCATTAATTAATCTAAAGATTCCATAACTTTATTTTACTATGAACTGTTTTAAGTTTATTATCTTAATATCGATCATCTCATACCAATATGAGATTAAGACCACATAGATAAACTTTGGAATTTTCTGATATTTACTTAATATTATCAATATAATATCAGACATAGTCTATATATATAATAATTCAATTCAATTATTTATTTCATTTAAAATATTTTTCAACTACAATTGCTTTAAGGGCACTATTCCCAACAATCTCCCACTTTCCCTAAAGCAAATTGAGGCATCTATTTCAATATATCAATTACATTCTCCTGATCGAATTTGTCTAACAAAGTCTTTGTAAGAATTATTTTTAAGTTATCTTCAAGATCATTACATCAATTATGTAAAATTGTTTTGTATTAAATGATACTCCATTTCATGTGTTTTATCCTCTCATGATTTCTACTTCTTCTAGAATAGTTGTATCTCCATTGCTTTCGCAATGAGATACTGGTTGTTTATTCTAGTCTGAAACCCTTTCCAGAATGACAAATAATTTAACTAAGTCAAATAGCCTACTTAACTGCTTGTAGCTGTTATGTATCGACTTTTGTGGTGAAACATAAAAATCTGAAATGTCTAGTACATTTCCAGATTAATGTGTCTCCTCCATAGTTATGGAAGCTAGTCAATCATTTCATCCTTTGAGATTTTAGGTCTTTGCCTATGTGCACATACATGTTGACTGCAAGACCCTCGGCGTGGCTGGTGTGCGAGGAGAGGCCGTGAGACCCTCGGCGTGGCTGGTGCGCGAGGCGAGGTCGCGAGACCCTCGGCGTGGCTGGTGCGCGAGGCGAGGCCGCGAGACCCTCGGCGTGGCTGGTGCGCGAGGCGAGGCTGCGAGACCCTCGGTGTGGCTGGTGCACGAGGTGAGGCCACCACGAGACCCTCGGCGCAGCTGGTGCGTGAGGCGAGGCCGCGAGACCCTTGGCGTGGCTGGTGCACGAGGCGAGGGCATAAGGGCCTCGCAAGACGACGGTTGTGCGAGGCGCCTTGGGGGCTGCAACACGCTTGTCTCCTTGCGGTAATGACCCAGATGTGCGAGGCGAAGGCATAAGGGCCTCGTGAGACGATGGTGGTGCGAGGCACCTCGCGAAAGCACGGGCGTGATGGGCTCGCGGAGGCGGAGGCGCATAAGGGCCTCGCGTGGCACACCTCTTGGGCTCGCGAGGCGCGGAACGGGGGTCCCGTGTGGCACACCTGCTGGGTACGCAAGGCACCAGGTTGAGATTTCATGTCGGTAACGGGGCTTCGCTTGGCAAGGCGACCCGATACACACCTAGGGACGTAGGCACAGGTATGTACTTAGGTGTTTGTGGGACCTTAGCACGTGATTTGGATCTTTGACAAGTATGGAGCTTTGAGCATCCGCAATACATATAACCTATATTATATTCAAGATACTCAAAATTAAATCCTTATAATTATTCAATGACTCAATCCAACATTGGATTGAAAACTACTGACTATTCCCACCGTTTAACAAATGTCAATTAAAAAATATAACATTCGATACATTAAACAGTCTATCACTGAGTTGTAGGAATAATTGTCTCTTGTCCTCTTTTCTAGTAAGATAATAAATGGACATTTATTATTTAGATAATACATTTTCCTTACCGAGAAGGCAATACACATTTCTTGAATTTTTGTAAACTAAAGCATTTAAGCTTCTTATCTTGTATAAGTCGCTTGAGACAGTGCCTAAAGATTGTTCTTTCAATCTCTATAGAGTTGAGTGTATAGAACATTTTTGGCTTTTCTAAATCTAATATTTAGAAATGTTCAGTTAACCATTTCTTTCTATTGACGATTTCTCTACATCATTCCCAATGATTAGAACGTTGTCGATATTAAGAATAAGAATCACAACAGAATCTTTATGGTTCAGATTTTCAAATGATTTTGTCATTTCAGTCATTCAGTAAAGACTACTTAGAACAATGCAACACCCAAATCAGTTGGTCACCTAACAATATATCACAAGATTCATAGCATTCAATTATAAGAATATAAACAATTTAATATAAGGGAATAAAATGAATAAAATTCATCATTGCAGTCAAGATTTCATGTCTCGGGTTTTGAAATAACCTTTAGCCTAAAAGAGAACTACTCCATAATCACAAACATGATCATAAACATAATCATAAATTGAAAATAAAGAAGTTTTAGAGAAAAGACGAAAAACTAGATTGAATGTAGAAAATAATAATGTCTTCTCTTATCCTATGCAATCTGATCTCCAATATTCGTAATCAAAAGTTATTCTAAAAATTAGCCCTAGACTCTTTTATAGTCCCCTTGAAATTACATTTAAAAATTAAAATTTAAAGCTAAAAAAGTATCGCAGGCCGCGACCATAAATGTGCACTACCACGACCATAGCAGTCGAAATGTAAAACCATGGGCTCAGGCCGCGACCATTAACATCCCTCAATGCAGCCATTAGCCTCTGTTCTGTAGGCCGCGGCCATAGCCACTTTTTCCCTTTTCTTCATTTTTTTTCAGCAACTGAGAGTTTCTTCAACTGTAGCCACAGACGGTATTTTAACCATATCTTCCTCGATATCGTACGAAATTGGTCGATTCAAAAAGCTATGGAAAGATAAGAAATATATATAAAACGTTTATTTCTAGAAAAATTTCCAAAAGATTATTAGAAAAATTGTCAAAATCAAGTGTGAAGTTTTAGACTTGTAATGCTGAGCTTAACCATTGCGTGTAAAACATCCCGAATTTATTATTTTTTTACCCAAATGTCTTGGAAATCTTAAAATCACAAAATAAACTAATTAAACATATAAATAAATAATAAAGTGCATAATCATAGAAGAATAATAAATTAAAAATAGATAAATTCAATATTTATCAGTCTAAAGATGAGACTTCCAAGGCCAATGCAGTCTCACACAAGCATCCCAAAGGAAACAACAACAACAAATGTAGTGTGAACCCTTTAGGACCAAAGAAATATCATGGAAAATTCAAATATGTGAGAGGTCATTGTTTTGTTTGTAGAAAATTCGAGTACTATGCTAGAGTATGTAGGTACTGAAAGGACCCACATGAGAATGAGGTAAATGTTATTGAAAAGGATGAAGAGATCTTAGCATGATTACCACGTTTGTGTGTCTTGTTGGGAAATGGTTATTTTGTGTAATGACCTATAATAAAGCTTGTACTCTTGAGAGCTATCAATCAAATTAAAGTTTTATTCTATGATAATTCTTTATTTTGTTAAGAGATTCATTATTTAAATATTGAGATATGAGAAATTTGTGTGAGATACTAACAAAGTTTCAAAATGAACTTGTTAAAATAAAATAATAGGTAAGAGTATTGACCTATTATTCTATGAATGTGGTTATTTGCTTGAGAAATTTTCACATGGTATTTGTGTTCACATATTTCATTTTGTGAAATATATAAAAAAAAGCAAATCAAGTGAATGTTACTTTCAACGAGTGTGTCTTACTTTTGCAAGAAAATGAGTCAAAATAAACTAATATTGAGGTTTTGTTTACTTTGATATATTGTGAAATTATCATGTGGTTTAAGGACTCATGGTGAATCATTTGGATTATAAGTCTAGTATTATCTTGGTGGGTAAGATAAATGACTTAATAGAAATGAAGAGAATTTTATTTTAAAGTGATATTTTATTATCACTTTATGTGAGAAATGTGGGGGTGATACTTCAAAGTTAATCAATTTATTTTGTTAAAAATGATTGATTAATTTGGCCATATTATTAAAATATATACATACAAGTTATGTTATTTTGAATTCCACATTCTAAATTACCTTAGCTATATATGTATAAAATGAATAATCTAGACATGCTTGATGTCTAAAGTTCTTTTTTTTTTTTGTTGAGATATTTGGTTCAAGAATGAATCAATTTAAAACATAGAGGGAGTTATAGAAACAGAGAAGTTTCTAGAATTAATATTCAAGAAAATGTGTTTATCTTGAGTATTAAAATGTGAAAATAGTGAGAGTGTCGACTTGAGGTCAAACTCACCATTTTGATGAATAAGAGGTGTAGCTATTTTAATCAAACTATAGCTAGCCCAAGGTTTGAATAAAATAATAAGAGAGTATGTATACATGAGAAAAGAAATGACTTAAATGAAATCATTTCTACATCTCAAGGGATTGGTCTTAGACTCCCTAAATAGATTCGTGGTTGATGGTAACATATCTTAATACTAGATACCTAACTAGTATTAGGTTCAATCAGTAATAACAAGTCAATCAAGTGAATATTAGTAGTACTCAAATATGTCCCATCTAAGTTATGAGTACTAGTGTGTTACCAAAACGAGGGTTAAAACCAAAAGGTTTTTTTTTTTAATAGAACTCAGTCTTGAAAAGACAAGTATTTTAGAGTAACAAAATACTGTAATAGTTCTACCTATATAGACCTAGGGGTGGTGCCGTCCCTCATAAGAATTGGGAGTCATTCTCAAGAACAATTTATGAATAGAATGTGCACATGGTCATTAACGGTGCAAAGTGAGACATTTAGGTCTCAAGTGAACATAGCAAATGTGTGTGTGTTATCATCGGTTTGTTATCAAGCAATAGTGGTTCAATGCTCCAGCAACCAAAATTTCAACAAACTTTGTGATGATTACACTATTGTAAAGTTCAAGTTGAAAGACACTTTACCTTATATGCTAATGCAATGGTTCCTATAGAGAGAGTAATTATTTAATCAAATGGAGGAATATTATATTTTAATATAATGTTTGATTGATTAAATAAGTGTTACAAAAAAGTGATTATTTAATTTAAGTGGGGGAATGTTATATTATTTTGTATAATATAATGTTAGATTAAATAATGTGACAAATGTGATTTGTCACACTTTGTAACATAATATTGAGAGTTACCGAATTGGACTTATGTGTGTGTTCAAGTGTAACATATTGTGGAGTTACAAAATCAGCTACAAATTTGTAACTTCCAAATATCACCCAATAATTTGTAGATTGAGGGTTACACATTTTGATATTGAATTTCATAAGCCATAATGTGATTTGGCTGTTGAATAAATGTTTCTTTTTTAACTCCGATTAGGTGTATGGAGGTTAAAAAATCATGTGGGAAATGTATTGAGACATTTTGATAAAAGATGCAAAATTAGGAGGTTACAACAGCCTCCAGGTCGTGGCCTGGAATGTCCCCAAGCAGCGGCCTGGGGTGCTGACAACCAAATTCCATTTTGCTCTTTTTTCAATTTGAATGTTTTCAACAACTCAAGTAACTCCTAAATCTTCATTTTAATTCCATAAACATCAAATTAAACATTGGTAACAATCAAGGGGGTTGGTGGAATTTGAAATTCAAAGGGTGTCTCAAAACTCTATAAGTAGGAGCCTAATGCTCACTTTAAAGACACACAATTTTCTATCTACAAAGCACTTGACTAGAAAATACACCAAGAGACTTGATAATTCCAGAGAGCTATTTCCAAACTTGAGAGCCCCTTAGTGCTTAGAGAATATGAGGAAATAAGTTTTTGGGCAAAGACTTGAACCTTATTCAAGTTGGTGATCCTCACTATTCTACACTTTGGTTGTGTGAGAGTTATTGTTCTTTATTTCTTTTGTTTTTGTTTCTTTATTTAGTTCTTATATTTATTTGTATTAATTATGTTTTGAGTTGTATGCTTCTTTTTCTGCATCTTCTATTTGTTTTTTTAACAATTGAGTTCTAACATTTATTTTAATTAAAATCTTGTTTATTGTATTTCTTACTTAGAATTGTATTTTAGTTTTTCTATTTCCATTCAATAATATATATTCTTTTATGCAACATGCTATAAATATTTAGAGTTTTCCAAACTCACCAAAAAAAACTAATTAGTTTGTACTTTTTCAACGAGGATCTTTTTACAATGATGAACTCGTGGAAGGATATTCATCTCTATTCATTGAGATTGGTTTATACTTTATTATGACATCATTTATTATGTGAATATTTAGTTTATACTTTTGAATTGAATTTAGAAAGATTCGACATTTAGAATAAGAATATATTTACAAAATAGATTCTTGTAGTGCTGAATGTCGCATCTAAATTACTAAAATTAGTTTTTTTTTTTAATTAGAAAAAAACCTTTTCTTCTCAAAATATTAGCATTGAAGTAGGAAGTTTGAGCCCCTGGTATTTATTGTGAAGATCACGGTTGAGGGGGATATAATTTATATATTTATATAAAGGAAAGCATCAAGGAGATTAAGGAGATTATGAGACATTCTAAAATTACTCTAAATCACTTTCTCTATTTTCTAAAATTTTCACATGTTTTAATACTTATTTTTCAAATTTATGATTATTAGTTAATAATTAAAAAAGAAAAAACTATAATATCTAAACCATTTAAATTTCTATAAATATATAAAATTAAAAACTCTTCACACGTTATTTTTTAAATGTAATTACAATAATAAATTACCATACACTTTATGATAATAATAAATGTAATTTTTTTCTAAAATTTTCACATTTTTTAATTATTCTTTTTCCAATTTATAATTATTAGTTAATTATTAAAAAAGAAAAAATATAATATTTGAACTATCTAAATATCTAAAATTAAAAATTCACATGTTATTCTTTTTAATAATATTTATGGATAAATAATAAAAAAATATAAAAGTAATTAATAGCCATAACCGAATTATTTTCTGAATAGTTATATTTAAATTGATATTATTATAATAATTTATTTTTTTAAGAGATATATAATTTATTGATATCTTGAAAATTTTTAATCATTTACATTTGAAAAAAATCTTTTGAATGAAATAAAATGAAACAACTTCATAACAAACTTAACAAATTGATGGACAATTCATAACTACCAAGACCAAATCTATATATTTATATAAGGGCGAACATCAATGAGATAATGTGACACTCTAAAATTGCTCCAAAACACTTTATATTTTCTAAATTTTCACATGTTTTAATTCTTCTTTTTCAAATTTATGATTATTAGTTAATGATTAAAAAAAGAAAAAAACTATAATATCTAAACCATCTAAAGATCTAAAATTAAAAATTCTTCACACGTTATTTTTTAAATGTAATTACAATAATAAAGAGCATTAAGGAGATGATGTGACACTCTAAAATTGCTCCAAAACACTCTTTCTATTTTCTAAAATTTTCCCATATTTTAATTATTCTTTTTCAAATGTATGATTATTAGTTAATAATTAAAATAGAAAAAACTATAATATCTAAACCATCTATATATCTATAAATATCTAAAATTAAAAACTCTTCACATGTAATTTTTTAAATGTAATTACAATAATAAATTACCATACACCTTATAATAAAATAAATGTAATTTTTTCTAAAATTTTCACAATATTTATATAAAAAAGAGCATCAAGGAGATGATGTGACACTATAAAATTGCTTCAAAACATTCTTTCTATTTTCTATTTTTTTTCATATGTTTTAATTCTTCTTTTTCAAATTTATGATTATTAGTTAATAATAAAAAAAAACTATAATATCTAAACCATCTAAATTTCTATAAATATCTAAAATTAAAAACTCTTCACACATTATTTTTTAAATGTAATTACAATAATAAATTACCATACACCTTATAATAATAAATGTAATTGTTTTCTAAATTTTTCACATTTTTTAATTCTTCTTTATTAATTTAAAATTATTGTTAATTATTTAAAAAGAAAAAACTATAATATCTAAACTATCTAAATATCTAAAATTAAAAACTCTTCACATATTATTCTTTTTAATAATGTTTATGGATAAATAATAAAAAAATATAAAAGTAATTAATAGTCA
This sequence comes from Humulus lupulus, assembly GCF_963169125.1. NCBI lineage: Eukaryota > Viridiplantae > Streptophyta > Magnoliopsida > Rosales > Cannabaceae > Humulus > Humulus lupulus. The sequence goes on along the minus strand of NC_084796.1, from coordinate 55,991,044 downwards.
TAACCGAATTATTTTCTGAATAGTTATATTCAAATTGGTATTATTATAATAATTTATTTTTTAAGAGATATATAATTTATTGATATCTTGAAAATTTTTAATCATTTACAATTAAAAAAAATCTTTTGAATGAAATAAAATGAAACAACTTCATAACAAACTTAACAAATTGATGGACAATTCATAACTACCAAGACCAAATCTATATATTTATATAAGGGAGAACATCAAGGAGATAATGTGACACTCTAAAATTGCTCCAAAGCACTCTTTATATTTTCTAAATTTTCACATGTTTTAATTCTTCTTTTTCAAATTTATGATTATTAGTTAATAATTAAAAAAGAAAAAAACTATAATATCTAAACCATCTAAAGATCTAAAATTTTCTTCAAAAAAAAAAAAAAAGATCTAAAATTAAAAATTCTTCACACGTTTTTTTTTTAAATGTAATTACAATAATAAAGAGCATCAAGGAGATGATGTGACACTCTAAAATTGCCCCAAAACACTATTTCTATTTTCTAAATTTTTCCCATGTTTTAATTCTTCTTTTTCAAATTTATGATTATTAGTTAATAATTAAAATAGAAAAAACTATAATATCTAAACCATCTATATATCTATAAATATATAAAATTAAAAAGTCTTCACACGTTATTTTTTAAATGTAATTACAATAATAAATTACCATACACTTTATGATAATAATAAATGTAATTTTTTTCTAAAATTTTCACAATATTTATATAAAGAAGAGCATCAAGGAGATGATGTGACACTCTAAAATTGCTCCAAAACACTCTTTCTATTTTCTATTTTTTTTTGTCACATGTTTTAATTCTTCTTTTTCAAATTTATGATTATTAGTTAATAATTAAAAAAGAAAAAACTATAATATCTAAACCATCTAAATTTCCATAAATATCTAAAATTAAAAACTCTTCACACGTTATTTTTTAAATGTAATTACAATAATAAATTACCATACACCTTATAATAATAATAAATGTAAGTTTCTCTATAATTTTTAACAATATCTATATAAAGAAGAGCATCAAGGAGATGATGTGTGATACACCCAAATTTCGAGAATAGAAATTATGGTCTCAAAAGACAGGCATGTAAAATGTAAGCTCGAAATAAGCAAGTGTGCCACGTCATCAGCATTTACTCCAATTGGGTTTGACAGTCTCGCTCAGTATTAAGATGACGACGATGGCATTGGTAAGCTCAGAACTACGTGCAATCTCGAAAATGTTTCGAGGTTACAAATCAAGCTCGAAGCTGATTTGTTTGGATTGGTGATTCAGTATTAGTCAGGAAGGATTGAGCCTGGGCATTGCGAGCTCGAAGATGATGATCTTGATAAAGTTACTTGCTAAGGATGAGGCTAATCAAAATGATGAGTTCGTGATGTCGGTTGACCTCAAAAGTATGTAAGTTAAAGGTTCGAGATCGGTAATCGCGAGGTTGATAATTTAGTTTAAATACGGTTACTGTTAGAAAATCCCTATTTCTTGGGGATTTGTTGTAATCTGATAATGGATCCCGATTATCATGAGATATTATGTAATTAATGAATTTATTTGTATTTATTTGAAATTTGAATTATAACTTCCCGAAATAAGGGGGAAGATATTTTGTAAACCAGCCTATAAATAGACTGGAGAAAATCATTTGGAGATACGTTGAATTTGGTACTAGGAATACTCTGCGAAAATTGCTTTCTAAAAGCTTTGAGAGAATTCCATCATTCAATAATATTGACTCGTAGACTAGGCGAATTTTAGCTGCTAAACCACGTAAAATATCATGTGCTTTTCAATTGATTTTTCTAAATCTGTGTTTAGTGCTCTTCTATTCTAAGTTGACGAAAAACGGCATCAACAGTTTGGTACTTTTATTGAGAGCATTAAACAATATGTTAGACTGTTCAATCAGAAACCTCTTGAATCATCAATGGCCGCCGCGAACAACCCTAGAACTGGTGGGTGACCATTGCCTCAAATACCAGAGGAGCAAACTCCTCGCGCTGAAGACTACCCACGTCAGCCTGGAAAGCAGCCCATGGCTGACCCGGGCCCTGAAGAGAGAGGTGATTCCTCTGATTCCCAGGGGTCGCCTGCTCCCAAACCTTATGAGGATCTCTACTATAATCCAGAAAGATATGTTCCTATTGTGGAACTAGAGAATCGACAATTGCGCAAACAATTAGCAGAAGCGACAAGGCACAATGAAGAACTAGCTAGACAGGCTACTGAGGCCCAAGCACCACCTCAGAGACCAAGAGGAAGTCCTTGAGGAAGCACAGCTGCTAGGAGGGCTGAGCAAGGGACCCAGCAGGCTCAGCCGAGGCCCCAGAGAAACACTTGGGCTGAAGCTACCAACAACTCGACTACAGAGTTGTCAACAGGGACCGGGAATAACCGAGCTCCTCCAGTAGCTCGGAAATCGAATCCCGAGATAGTAAGGAACAACCCAAAGCCTGTCCGGGCCAATTTTGGAATGTCTAGGCCCAACAATGGGAGGCAACCACTGTTTCCCATAAGACATCCACTATCTCTTATAAGACACCCCTCACCAATCCGAGAGGCCCCACGACCTGCACCACAGAGGCCATCTCGCAGTGGCAGTCGAGATGGAAACCGTCAGGCCAGACTCGAACAGAGGAATGAGAGGGAGGCTGCCCGAGAACACAGAGTGCCCCAACCTTCGGGCAGCCAAGTTTCAATATCACAAGCGGCTGGAGCAAGGAGGCCAGTGGGTGACACACCTCGTAATCACCGAGCCTCACAACCAGAAAGAACTGTAAGCTTCGTAAGCGAGAACTCAAATTACACCCGGTCTGTAAGTATATATAATACCAAGCCTAGAAATACTGAGAATCAAGGGAATCATCCTGACCTTCAGGATCACCAGAACCATAACTGGGGGCAAGCTAATCCCACGAACCCGGATTTGCGAGACCATTTGAACGGTCAAAAACAGTCGACGTATGGAAATTAGAATAACCCTATGCCGGGACAAGGAGCTGGAGTTTTCATAAAAAAATAACTAGCTCCCTCAAGTTCAAGCTCGACCCCCAGTAGATCCAGTCCAGGAGAGAATTGACCAGTTGGAAAGGGCGCTCAGGCTCTTGCAAGATGAACAGAACAGAGATAAGGCTGAAGAGTCTGACGAGGAGCTCGAGCGTTTTGCCCCACATATCTCTAATACCCCATTTTCGCAAGGGTTTAGGATACCCCACATAGCACCATTTGATGGGAACTCAGACCAGTACAGTCACCTGAGCACCTTCAATACCATCATGCGAACCAGCAATGTCAGCTACGAGCTCCGATGCATGTTGTTTCCAGCTACTCTTACAGGACAGGAGAAAAATTGGTTCGAGAAATTTAGAAGACATTCAATCTCGTCTTAAGATCAGTTAGCAAAGGAGTTTAAGAAATAATTCAAAGCTATGGTTGGTGTCATGCCCGAAGCCTCGGCCTTGACTAATGTCCGACAACAGCAAGGGGAGTCAATGAAAAGTTACCTTACGAGGTTTAATATAGAAGTGACTCGAGCCTGTAATGTTGATGATAGTGGTAACTTAATGGCTGTCCGAGCTAGTATACTACCAGGTGTTGACGCCGTTTTTCGTCAACTTAAAATGTAGAGCAATTAAACAACAGGAACTATGGCGTAGATGAATAATACAGAAAAACAACAAGAATTTTACGTGGTTCAGCAGTTAACTCTGCCTAGTCCACAAGTCAATTTTATTAAGACTTTGGAAATTTCAAGAAATTCTTCAGGGATGAATTCTCCAGAAATTTCCTCAAAATATCAAAAATTCGTCCTTTACAAATGTTCATAACCTCTCTATTTATAGAGGGTTCTCAGAGTTCATTCCCACATATTTCGGGAGGATACTCCAATTTATTAATGGAAATAATAACATTAAATTATGTAACTCCTATATACAAGGAAACATCCCCTGAAGACCAGGGGACGTATAACAGACTAGTTAATATCCCTTTAATGTAGGGAAGTTACAACAATAAATATCTTTTGAATGCATGGACTGCGTCTCATCAGATGACCCACTAAGTTGCTCGAGGTCGGCAATCAGCATCATGCCGGTCCAGGTCTATAGACAAGTTATAAGCTAGGTACCTTTCCCAAAGACCAGCTTGGAGCGGGTAAGTACCACCGAGGCTGTCACACTCCGAGCTTATACTCATGCCAAGCTCGGACTACTTGATCCACAGACACCCGACATTGGGCATATTCCGATGCTATCTCTTTCGAGCTCAGAAAGAAGGCCGAGGTTAAAAATTCTTCGAGGTTGCCATCTTGACTCTAGGGTTTGACATCAGGGTCATGCACATGTGGTTCTGATATTTCAAGCTCGCAATTAATGAGTCCAGCTTTCGAGATCACAATCTCGGGTCTCGAAATCTAGGTGTAACATTTTGCCCCCTCAAAAGTATTAGTTCGAATCCTATGAGAAGGAAACTTTTGAACTACTTCCTTCGGGAACCGTTCCGTCACACACTCGAGTATGGACACGCGTCATATGGGTATTGCTTACTCAAGGTACTCGAGTACCTTAAAACTCTGCCCATGATCATTCGCCTACCACCTTTATGGTACCATCATGTCATTTATCCCTGGCCGTCAGATTTGATATGGAATCTGGCCAATGGCTCAGATTAATCCTGCCTTTTACATTCTCATGGGTTTATAAATTGGACTCCAGTCTTCTTCCTCTTTTACTCCCACGTTCATTTCAGAGAGAAAAAAGGAAGACAGAAAAAACCAGAACCCTCCTTGCCCATTTCTTGCATGTTCTCGAAGCCGAGTAGACAAAGCAACATTGGACTCTTCAACTCAGTGAGGTCGCACCTGCAACCACTCATTCGCTCATCTGTTTCTCTGTTTCATCCGATTACATTGTGTGAGTTTTCGGTTCATGGCTTTTTTACGTTATATATGTACGTTTTTTTTTTTGTATGCCTTTGCCTCTGTTACACCATGAGTGCTAGGATTTACGCTAGTTTTGTGCATTAGGATTAGGGTGCTTTGAATGATAGTCATTAGAATCAAACCCAGTTTCTACGAAAGAAGGTCCAAAAATGGTTCCTTTTCTGGGTTTTCAAATCTTAGGAGCCATATCTTGCACACCAAGATATTGGGTACAAAATCAAGGTTTTGTTAAGGAATGCACAGTTCCCAAAATATCACCTTTTAGACAACCACCACCTTTTTCCCTAATATTTCGGGATTTCCCACAACTTATCCACCTTCCTTCCTTTCTAGTGGATTTCACGCTCTGAGATTGGCTTCATCCTTTGGATGGAGCTTGCCTTGTAGTCTCGATCATTCAAGCTTAGGTACTATTTATTTCTTTATTTCTTGCTCGCTTGGCCCTCACCCTTTGCTTTCTTGTTAGATGCCGTAGAATTCGGGAAAGTGGTGGGGGTCAAAGCTCGTGATTCCTTACTCACCAGTAGGTTCGAGCCCGGAATCCCCATTCACTCACAACCAATGCTTAATTCGGGAGTACGAATTGAGACGTGAGCAAGAGGACACTCGGGACCACTTCTGACGTCAAATAGACGAAGTCAAAGAAGGGAAAAGGAAAAGACTAAGGGTCGCCCTTCATCCAGATCCAGACACCGATCCCTCTCAACCCTGCGCTTAAAGTGACAATCGCCTTCAAACCCGGTGATCTTCAATTCTCACTGATGGGGGACCCTCTACCTCGCAGCCGAGGAAAGAATTTTTTGAGGCCGAGCATTACTGGAGCTCGGTCACGTCACTAGGCCAGAAAACTGATATTCTGGCCTTTCACGGCATAGGACTATCAGGCTCGCTAAGGTGCCGAGACCCGACCTCCCACGAGCGGAGTTGTCGCGCTCCAGGAGATGGGAATCCTGACAGTAAGCTGAGATATGCAGCTTGGAGCCAAGAGCACATGAAGGCAGGGGCGGTACTGCCCCTGAAGTCTTTTTTCAAGGACTTCACATATTTTGTTGGACTGGCTCCTTTCTAGCTCAACATCAATTCTTACAGGGTATTGTCTGCCCTGAGGTCGCTATATCACGAGTTGAAGTGGGTAGGACCTTCACCAAAGGAGATTTTATATCTCTTCTGCTTGAAAAGCAATCCCTCCCAAGCACAGGGAGGTGACGGCTTCTACTACATTTCGAGCTATCTGAAGGAGAAGAAGATGTTTGAAGACCTTCCCAATCATCCTCCTGACTTCAAGAAGGCCTTCTTCTGGACAGATGGCCCAGCCTCGTCTCGATGCTATTCATTCAGACGGATTCGTAAGTATCTCAACCTCCTTCTTTTCTGTGTTCGAACTTTGATCTTAGGCTCGTACTTAGTTGAAATGCGTTTTGATTTTCCAGCCAACTACCATCGCCCTACCCCTACCAAGGAGATGAAGGAGCACATAGAGGCTCTGCTCCAACTTCCCTATGGCAGGAGAATCCTTTCCTATCTTCTGCATGAAGACAAGCTTCGGGCATGTGGGCTCTTAGGAGAGGATCAGTCTACATCAGACTGGTCCAATAAAAAATACGACCGGTGGGAGCTCGTGCCTCTACCAACTGGCAACCTTCCCCCAAGGAGAGATGCGAGGCCTTCATCTCCAGTTCGCCATAGGAGTCCACAATCGGGGAATGAGGCCAACGACGAGGCCTCAAGCTTGGGCTCGGATGAACAAGGTACAATCATCCTTAGCTCGAATATGTGGTCCCCCTCACTACTAAAGTATAAACCCGATAGATTAATATTGTGTGAGGAAGATAGGAACCATTTTTATGTATGGTCTTGGGTAGATGAACGGGTTCATAGGTTTGATAGCTGGCTCGGGAAATATGACACCATGTATAGCCATAGCGAGGTATGGAACGGAATAACTGTCCAATATGGGACCAACAACTATAGGAACCTTTCGAGGTTGATGTCCACCTATAGGGAAGGTACTCCCCCCGCCTCTTCTGAAGATGGGGGAATTTCGTGGTCACCGAGCACAAGCTCGGGGGAGAGTTCCAGTTAGGTTTCTCTCCACTTGTCTTTTTATCCCATGTATGTTTGCATTATGTTGAGTTACTTTATTTTTTGATAACTCATATTGTGGTGTAACTGTGCAGGCGAGATGGACTCGGATCTCGACAACATCCTTGAGAGTGGCAGGGCCAAAAGAAGCAAACGCCCGAGAGGCTCACGGAAGTCTGAGCGTCCCGCCAAGGTCCTGAAGAGGACTGAAAAGAAACCTCCTCCACCAGCCCCGCCTGCCACGAGCTCGGCTGTGGAGCCGACTCCTCAGGTCGGGGCCTCCACTATGGTCGAGCTCCAACCTCCCATCATGGTTCATCCAACGCTCAGCCCACCTCCAAAAAAACCCTCGACTTCCATAACACGCAAGTTGTCAGTTTCTTCTCACGTTGATGAGTATGTAGTTGACAATGCTGCTGGACCCCATGGGGCTACGCTGGGCTCGGACATTCTGTCTCGAGTGGGCCAGAGCTTTAGCGGTTTTGATGCTCCTCATTGGCAATTTTTGAACAACGCCCGAGACTGAAACACACTTTACGAGAAGAATGTCGAGCTTACTGCCATGGTAACTTTTCTTTTCTCGCTACTAGCTGTATTTATAGACGGTCCATATGCTAATGTTGATTTCTTTGTATGCTAGGCTCTTGCTGTCTCTGCTCAGCTCAACTATAAACTGAACAATGAGATCCACTCGAGCAAGTCCTATGCTCAGGAGGCGAAGGATCTTCAGCTTAAACTGAGTGATGAGCTCAAGGCAACAAAGGCAAAGGTGGAGCCAGGGGCTGAGGCGTTAAAGGCAAAGTCTTCTGAACTTGAAAAGCTGAGTGCCCGGCTCGCGGAGCTTGAACAGGAGAATGTCTGGGTCAAGGAGACCAATGCTAAGCTTGAAGAAGAGAATTCCGCCACTTTCGAGATCATGGAAGGTGAAAAGAGTCGTCTTCTCGAGGAGTTTAAGGAGAAGAAGGATCGGGCAGTCGACATGGCCATGTATAGAATCTGGGCCAACAATGTCGACCTTGACACCAGCTTCTTAGGCCCTCTTAAAGCGAAGCTCGTGGCCTAATGGCAGGCTCGGCTGGATGATGATGAGACTGCCCGAGATGAGGCGGAGAAAGCCGGAGGGAACGCTGATGCTGAGAAGGCCAAGGAGAATGCTCCTTCTTAATTCTTGCCTCGGGGCTGTGTCCCTTTCAATCTTTTGTAAAAGTCCTTTTATTTTGTTTTTTTGTTTTTTTATACCCATGGGGCCGAGACAATTTTATAGCTCGTGAAGGAGCTGGTATTACTTTTTTGAACTTACTTTAATTTATTTTCTTTACATTTCTTGAGCATAAATATTTTGCGCAATTTAAATTAAAATGTCATATATGCATGTTTATTCATACAAACATAATTTGGATTTAAGCTCGAGGTTCAATGCATTCATGCACAGTTTGCTCAAATTATCCACCTCCGATCTCGTTATTTGTCAAGATCGGACATTACTTTTACCATGCACCCGAAAGTACTTATATGGCGTGTAATGCAGATGGTTTAGTTGTATCTTACTTTTTAGTTGCTTTTTCTCGTCCTCAGTTAGCTCTCTGAGGTTATGAGGTCGAAACTATTATTTTGCAAGATACTCTAGCCTCGATCTCGACTTAGCACGAAGTGGGTTATGTTCCACCTTACTGCCGATTAGTTCTTAGCTGGTTTGTTCCAAACCTATTAAGGTCGTGTTAGGTTTGTAATCCATACACTTATATTTTTAATCTAGTTTGCATATTTGGTTACATCCAAACATTTTTATCTTTTTGCCAGTTTGGTTATATCCAAACTTATCTCATTTCGCGCATTTGGTTATATCCAAATACTTGTGTATTTTTGACAGTTTGGTTATATCCAAACAGTTATATGCGTTTCGTATATGCTATTTTATTTTTTCAAGCTGGTGGTATATGTGCCACTGATGCCCCCTTAATATCCTATGAGTGAGACCATAGGTTATTAAATTAAGAGAGGTTGCAAAAAATACAGCATATTAAACAAAATCAAACTTTATTTGAAAAAATCAAAAAATAGAAAAACAGTACAGATAAACAAGCATGGTTATAGGCAACACCCTTCCTATACTATTGATAGGAACATCGTAGTTATTCTCCATTCCATGCTCGTGGTACTAGACTTCCATCCAATCTTGCCAACTTGTACACGCCGGGTCGGATGACTGACTCTATCTGGTAGGGTCCTTCCCAATTTGGCCCGAGCACGCCAGCTGCTGGATCCCGTTTTGCCAAGAATACACACCTTAGCACCAAGTCTCCCACGCCGAATTTTTGATCCCGAACTCTTTTGTTGAAGTACCGGGTAGCTCGCTGTTGGTATGCAACATTTTTTAATTTTGCTTCGTTCCTTCTTTCTTCAATCAGCTCAAGAGTTTCTTCGAGCTGAGAGTGGTTCGAGGCTTGATCATAAGCGAGGGCTCGAATTGTGAGAATTTCGACCTCGATTGGCAACATAGCCTCGCAACCGTACGCCAGAGAGAATGGGGTATGTCCTGTCGATGTACGGGCCGTGGTCTTATATCCCCATAGGACTTGGGGCAATTCTTCAGGACATCTTCCTTTAGCTTCTTCCAACTTTTTCTTCAGCGAACTTTTTAGAGTCTTGTTTACAGCTTCGACCTGGCCATTCGCCTGGGGATGGGCCACTGACGAGAAGCTCTTTATTATTCCATTTTTTTCGCAAAAGTTGGTAAACAAATCACTGTCGAACTGGGTTTTTTAATCGGACACAATCTTCCTTGGCATCCCATATCGACATATGATGTTTTTCACCATAAAGTCAAGGACTTTTTTGGAGGTTATTGTTGCCAAGGGTTCAGCTTCTGTCCACTTTGTGAAGTAATCTACGGAGACTAACATGTACTTTACCCCGCCCTTGCCTGTCGGAAGGGAGCCTATGAGGTCGATTCCCCATACCGCAAATGGCCATGGGGAGGTCATCATAGTTAGTTCGGGCGGTGGAGCTCGAGGAATTGTGGCAAATCGTTGGCACTTATCACACCTTTTTACATAGTCGAACGAGTCTGATTTGATGGTAGGCTAGAAGTATCCTTTGCATATGATTTTCTTGGAAAGGCTATGCCCCCCAGTATGGTCTCCACTGGACCCTTCATGAATTTCTTCTAAGATTTTCTTAGCTTCGGGAGGAGTCACACACCAGAGTAGTGGCATGGAATATCCTCTTCTATATAGCCTTCCATCTACAATGGTATAACGAGGAATTTGATACATCAACTTTCGAGCCTTGGTCCGTTCTTCCAGAAGGATGCCGGTCTCGAGATATTCAACTATCGGAGTCATCCAGGTAGGCTCAGAATTGATCATACACACGTCCTCCTGCTCTGGCTTGTCAATACTAGGTGCTGAGAGATGTTCAATTGGTATGACATTCAGTTCGTCATTCTCGTTAGAGGTAGCAAGCCTGGCTAAGGCGTCTACATTCAAATTCTGTTCTCGGAGCATAGAACTCGAAATGTCCCAATGCTGATTTTTCCTTTTCTAAGTATTCTGCCATTCTCGTACCACGAGCTTGGTACTCTCCCAAGATTTGGTTAACCACTAGCTGGGAGTCACTGTAGCAATGTATTTCTTTAGCTTTGAGCTCCTTGGCTATACAAAGTCCCGCCAGTAAAGCCTCGTTCTCGGCCTCGTTATTTGACGCGTTGAAGTCAAATCTCAAGGCAGAGTGAAATCTAATCCCTGCAGGAGTGATCAAAATTACTCCTGCCCCCGATCCATTTTCATTAGATGACCCATCAACGTAAAGTTTCCACAGCTTGTGGGCCGGGGTTATAACTTCATCGTTGGTCATGCCAGTACACTCCACTATGAAGTCTGCCAAGGCTTGCCCCCTAATGGTCGTCCTTGGATGATAGGTGATCTCGAATTGCCCGAGTTCAACGGCCCATTTAAGAAGTCGACATGAAGCTTATAGTTTGGACAAGACTTATCTTAGTGGTTGATCAGTTAGTACATGGATGGGGTGCACTTTAAAATAGGGTCGAAGTTTTCGAGATAAGTGAATTAGGCTGAGAGCTAGCTTCTCCATCAAAGGATATCTTGATTCTGCCCCTCGTAACCTTTTACTGACGTAATACACGGGCCTTTGCACTTTTTCTTCCTCCTGTACGAGTACTGCACTTATGGCATGCTCAGTCGTAGCAAGATACAAGTACAGAACTTCTCCCATAATAGGTTTTGACAAGATATGGGGTTCTGCGAGGTGTTTCTTGAGTTCCTGAAAAGCCAACTCGCATTCCTTTGTCCATTCAAATTTCTTGCCTCCCCTTAACAGGTTGAAAAATGGAAGACAACGGTCTGTAGATTTTGATATAAACCTACTTAGTGCCGCCATCCTGCCAGTCAAACTCTGGACATCTTTGTGTTTTCAAGGAGAATGCATATCGATCAGGGCCTGGATCCTGTTTGGATTAGCTTCTATTCCTCGAGCATTTACAATGAAACCCAGGAATTTTCCTAAAGATACTCCAAAGGAGCACTTCTGAGGGTTAAGCTTCATGTTATATTTCTGGAGCACGGCAAAGCATTCTTCGAGGTCATCAACATGGTTATTGTTAAGTTGAGATTTGACTAACATATCGTCAACATAAACTTCCATGTTGTTCCTTATTTGCTCAAAGAACATCATGTTCACGAGCCGCTGGTAAGTGGCTCCAGCATTTTTGAGCCCGAATGGCATGACGTTATAACAATATAACCCTTTATCTGTTATGAAGCTCGTATGTTCCTGGTCAGGGGCATGCATGGAAATCTGGTTATATCCAGAATAGGCATCCATGAATGACATTAGTCCATGCCTTGCCGTGGCATCCACGAGCTGGTCAATCCGTGGTAAAGGAAAATAGTCCTTAGGGCAGGCTTTGTTGAGGTCTGAGTAATCAATGCAGGTTTGCCACGTCCCATTAGGCTTCGGGACCAGCACCGGATTGGCTACCCAATCGGGGTAAAAAGCATCCCTAATGAATCGGTTTGCTTTGAACCTGTTGACTTCCTCTTTTAGGGCCTTTTTCCTATCGTCATCCAGTTGTCTTCACTTTTGTTGCTTCAACGAGAAGCTTTTATCGATATTTAGTGCGTGGCTCACTATATTTGGACTTATTCCTACCATGTCCGAATGTGACCACGCGAAGACATCTTGGTTCTTCTTCAAAAAGCAAATTAAATTGCTATTTAGTTTCTTCATGGAGATTTTTTCCGACCTTTACCGTTTTCGGGGGGTCTGATTCTTCGAGCCTGATTTCTTCGAGCTCTTCCAATGGTTTGAGATCAGCTCTTTCCTCCACTCTTGGATCAATTTCTTCATCTATCTCCAATATTGTCCCGTCCTTAGTCTGAATAACAACGAGCTCTTGTGCGCTCGCCTGCTTCTTTCTCCTTACTGAAATGCTATAGCATTCCCTCCCGGCTAACTGGTCTCCCTTCAACGTCCTGATGCCACTAGAAGTCGGGAACTTGATGGCCAAATGCCTTACAGATGAGACTTCCCCCAGCCCTATTAGGGCGGGTCTCCCGAGCAGCACGTTGTAGGCCGATGGCTGGTCCACTACTACAAACTCCATCATCTTGGTTGCTGAGATTGGGTAATCTCCTAAGGTTACAGGGAGTTCAATGGACCCCATACAGGCAATCCCCTCTCCTGAAAAACTGTACAATGTCGTTGCACAAGCTTTTAGGTCTCGAAACGCGAGTCCCATCTTTTCTAAGGTGGCCTTATAGAGAATGTTCACTGAGCTCCCATTATCAATGAGAACTCGGTGAACTCTCTTATTCGCGAGCTGGAGAGTGATGACCAATGGGTCATTGTGGGGAAACTGAACATGGGACGCATTGTCCTCAGTAAAGGTTATCGGCTGATATTCAATCTTTTGGCACTTTGGAGCTCTAGGTTTGGGTTCATAAGGGGACCCGTCCCCAGTTTTTAGCTCATTCAAGTATTGCTTTTGGGCATTCTTACCCGATCCTGCGAGATGAGGCCCGCCCGAGATGGTTATCACATCTTCTCCATCAATTGGAGGGGGCCTATCTTCTTCTCTAGCTCGGGAATTATTGTTTTAAGCAGGCAGCGGCGCAGCTGCCCTCTAGCTAGTAGAAGCCTGATTATTATTCTGGTTCCTGACATACTATCTAAAGTATCCTCTCGAGATCAGTCCTTCGATCTCATCCTTCAACTGCCTGCATTCATCAGTAGTGTGCCCAGTATCTCTGTGAAATCGACAGTACTTGCTGGAGTCTCTCTTGGACTTCTGATTTCTCATGGGGTCTGGATGCCTGAAAGGGACCTGGTTTTCATTAGCTAGGTATATATTCTCCCAAGACTCGTTGAGCTCGGTGTACACTTTGTACACGGAGAAATACCTTTCCCCTTTCTTCTTCTTTCCCCCTTCTGCCTCGGGGTTACTTCCTTCATTCTTCTTCCTTTTGGAAGGGTTTTCTGCAGGGGGTTTCGAGGCTGATGGGTCCGCCGAGGTCGAGGCAGAGTTTATGTTTATCGTTGTAGTTATGGGCTGAGAGGTCATATTCAGCGTTGACCTTGCCTCTTCTACATTGACAAATCTCTGAGCTCGTCTATTAAACTCGGTTAAGGACCTCACAGACTTTTCTGCATATCATCCCAGAGGGGACTTCCCGGCATTACCCCAGCTTGGACAACCATTAGATGACTGCTGTCGTCTACATCTCGAGCTCGGGCGACCTCCAGATTAAACCTTATAAGGTAGCTCTTCAACGTTTCACCTGGCTGTTGCCGAACGTTGGTCAAGGTCGATGCCTCGGGTCTTACCCCAATCATGGCTCTAAACTGCTTCTTGAAATCTTTTGATAGATGATCCCAAGAAGTGATTGAATGTCTCTTATATTTTTCAAACCAGTTTTTTGCTGGTCCTGCAAGCGATGCTGGAAATAACATGCATCTGAGCTCGTAATCCACATTACTTGCTCTCATTATGGTGTTAAATGTACTCAAATGACTGTACGGGTCGGATTTCCCTTCAAAAGGCGGGACATGAGGGATCTGAAACCCTTAAGGAAATGGAGTGTTGGAAATATGGGGAGCGAATGGTTTGAGCTCCTCATCAGAATCCTCGTCCCGACCTCGCTCATTTTGCAAAAGTCTAAATGCCCTTTCCAGTTGATCAATTCTATCCTGAACTAGGTCTACTGGGGCTCTTGCCTGAAATTGGCTATCATTAATGACAATTCCAGGCTCGCGTCTTCGCAGTGGATCTTTGTGCCCGTTTAGGCGATTTCTCAGGTCTGGATTCAAGGGATTATCACTACCCCGATTCTGATTTAGGTGCTCCCGCAGGTCGGGGTGGTTCCTATGGTTTCCAGTATTTCTACGTCCTTGATCATACATGCTGACTAATCTAGCATCCCCTGAGTTGTCATTGGCGAGGCTTGTCGCATGATTGTTCTGAGATGGATTTCTGTCATGCTGCCTTGTCTCTGCAGTGCGAGATTGAGACATTTGGCTTCTCGCAGGCTGGGTGCCTCTCCGTTCCCTAGTAGCCTCTCTATTTCCCTGTTTTCGTTCTGCCCGCCTTGCCTCATCACCCTGAGTTGGTCGTGTGTTCCTTCGAGGTGGTGAGGGGTATCTTATTGGTGACGGAGGGAACCGTATGGGTGACGGTGGCTGCCAACCATTTCGGGGCTTGGATGGTCCCGATTTCGCCCATGCTAACTCGGTAACATTCTATGTGTTACCAGGAATCTGAGTCCGAGCCTCTGCAAGGGCTCGGTTATTCCCAGTTTCTGCTAGTAACTCTGCAATTGAGTTGATCGGAGCCCTAGCCCGAGTGTTTCTTCGGGGTCTCGAGGGAGCAGGTTGCTTTGCCGGTGGCGGTGGTTGCTCTGTTCTTCTTGTGGCAGCGTTCTTCCAAGGTTGCCCACGAGGTCTGCCGGGAGGAACATGAACGTCCTGCGGAGGTGGGTCTTGGTTCTCCTGCGGAGGTTGAGGCTGAGTCGCCTGCGCATCTGCAGCTAACCTAGCCAACTCTTCGTTCTGCTTCTTGGCCTCAGCCAACTATTTTCTTAACTGTCGGTTTTTAAGTTCCACAATGGGAACGTACCGTTCGGGATTATAGTACATGTCCTCATCGTCCCTGGGAGCCGGAGGTGTTAGAGGTCCTCAAGAATTGGAGGACTCACATCTCTCTTCAGGTTCAGGATTCTTCATCGGCTGCTTCCCAGGGCGTCGTGGATAGTTTTCTTCAGGAATATTCTGATCATTCGTGTCCATAGCTAATCAGGGATTGTATTGCTTAAGGCTCTCAATGAAAGCACCAAACCGTTGATGCCGTTTTTCGTCAACTTAAAATGTAGAGCAATTAAACAACAGAAACTATGGCGCAGATGAATAATACAGAAAAACAACAAGAATTTTACGTGGTTCAGCAGTTAACTCTGCCTAGTCCACGAGTCAATTTTATTAAGACTTTGGAAATTTCAAGAAATTCTTCAGGGATGAATTCTCCAGAAATTTCCTCAAGATATCAAATATCTGTCCTTTACAAATGTTCATAACCTCTCTATTTATAGAGGGTTCTCAGAGTTCATTCCCACATATTTCGAGAGGATACTCCAATTTATAAATGGAAATAATAACATTAAATTCTTTAACTCCTATATACAAGGAAACGTCCCCTGAAGACCAGGGGACGTATAACAGACTAGTTAATATCCCTTTAATGTAGGGAAGTTACAACAATAAATATCTTTTGAATGCATGGACTGCGTCTCATCAGATGACCCACTAAGTTGCTCGAGGTCGGCAATCAACATCATGTCGGTCCAGGTCTATAGACAAGTTATAAGCTAGGTACCTTTCCCAAAGACCAGCTTGGAGCGAGTAAGTACCACCGAGGCTATCACACTCCAAGCTTATACTCATGCCAAGCTCGGACTACTTGATCCGCAGACACCCGTCATCGGGCATATTCCGATGCTAACTCTTTCGAGCTCAAAAAGAACGTCGAGGTTAAAAATTCTTCGAGGTTGCCATCTTGACTCTAGGGTTCGACATCTAGGTCATGAACATGCGGTTATGATATTTCGAGCTCGCCATTAACGAGTCCAGCTTTCAAGATCACAATCTCGGGTCTCAAAATCTGGGTGTAACACCAGGGAGTCCCCTTTGGGAAGACTTGCAAAGAAAACCCATAAGGTCGTTAACAAAGTTCAACCGGAGGGCCCAGACGTTTGTCAATGTAGAAGAGGCGAGGTCGGCATTAAATCTGACCTCCCAGCCAGTAACTACAACGACAAATGTTAACTTAGCCTCGACCTCGGCGGCCCCATCAACGTCAAAACCCTCTGGTGATAACCCTTCTAAAAGGAAGAAAAATGAAGGGAATAACACCGAGGCTGATAGAGGGAAAAAGAAGAAGGGAGACAAGTATTTCTCCGTCTACACAATGTATATCGAGCTCAATGAGACTTGGGAAAAAATGTTTCTTACCAATGAAAATTAGGTCATGTTCAGGCGACCTGACCCAATGCGGAATCAGAAGGCAAAAAGGGACTCCAATAAATACTGTAGATTCCACAGAGACATTGGACACACAACTGATGAGTGCCGACAGTTGAAGGATGAGATCGAAGGATTGATCTCGAGGGGATATTTCAAACAATATGAAAGAAACTGAAATTCCAATCAAGCCTCGACAAGTCAAAGGGTATCAACTGCACAGCCTGCCCAACAGAATAACTCCTGAGCTCGGGAGGATGAGCGACCTCCTCCAATTGATGGAGAAGATGTAGTAACCATCTTGGGAGGATCTCATATTGCAGGATAGAGCAGGAACACTCAAAAGAGATACATTAATGAGCTAAAGACTGGAAGCGGTTCTCCCTATGAACCCAAACCACGAGCTCCAAAGTAGCAAAGGGTTGAAACTCAACCCATCACATTTACCAAAGAGGATGCGTCATACGTCCAATTTCCTCACAATGACCCCTGGTCATCACTCTTCAGCTCGCGAACAAGAGGGTGCACAGGGTCCTGATTGATAATGGGAGCTATGTGAATATACTTTACAAGGCCACTCTAGAAAAGATGGGACTCACGCTTCGCAATTTGAAAGCATGTACAACAACATTGTATGGATTTTCAGGAGAAGGGATTGCCTATACGGGATCCATTGAACTCCCTATGACCTTGGGAGACTATCCAGTCTCGGTAACCAAGATGATGGAGTTTGTGGTGGTGGATACCCCATCGGCCTACAACATACTGCTAAGGAGACCCGCCCTGATTGGGCTGGGGGCAGTATCGTTTGTAAGGCATCTGGCCATCGAGTTCCCAACTTCTAGTGGCATCGAGACGTTGAAGGGAGACCAGCTCGCAGGAAGGGAATGCTACAACATTTGCATGAGAGGAAAGAATCTCACAAGTGACCATACACTTGTGGTTATTCATGAGATGGACTAATCTGTCTTCGAGATAGAAGAGGAGATCGACCCTAGAGTAGAAGAAATGGCCGATCTCAAACAACTGGAGGAGCTCGCAGAAGTGGAGCTCAACGAAAAGGATGCCACGAAGGTGGTAAAAATGGGCAAGAACCTTTCTAAAAGGTCAAGATATCAATTAATTTGCTTCTTGAAAGAGAACCAGGATGTGTTCGCATGGTCGCACTCGGACATGGTAGGAATTAGTCCAAATGTCATAAGCCATGCACTAAACATTGATAAGAGCTTCCCTCCGAAGCAGCAAAAGCGAAGGCTCCTGGACGATGATAGAAAGTAGGCCCTTAAAGAAGAGGTTGAGAGGTTAAAATCAAATCGCTTCATACGAGATTATTTTTATCCTGATTGGATCGCCAATCCAGTGTTCGTCCCAAAACCAAACGGGAATTGGCGAACCTGTATCGACTATTCATATCTCAACAAGGCATGCCCTAAAGACTGCTTCCCCTTACCTCGGATAGACCAGCTCGTAGATGCCACTGTAGGTCACGCCATCATGTCATTCATGGATGCTTATTCTGGATATAACCAGATTGTCATGCATGCATCGGACCAAGAACATACGAGCTTTGTAACTGATAAAGGATTGTATTGCTACAACATCATGCCTTTTGGGCTCAAAAACACTGGAGCCACATACCAAAGGCTGATAAATAGGATGTTTATATGGATGATATGTTGGTCAAATATAAACATACCAAAAACCATGTGGATGATCTCGTTGAGTGCTTTCCTGTACTTCGGAAATACAACATGAAACTTAACCCACAAAAATGCTCATTCGAAGTATCTGAGGGTAAGTTCCTTGGATTTATAGTAAATGCTCGGGGAATAGAGGTTGATCTAGACAATATCAAGGCATTGATAGACACGCCCTCACCTCGAAAACATAAGGATGTCCAGAGCCTAATTGGACGAATGGCGGCCTTAAGTAGGTTTATCTCGAAATCTACGGACTGGTGCCTTCCATTCTTTAACCTTTTAAGAGAGGGCAAAAAGTTCGAGTGGTCGAAAGAGTGCGAGCTCGCATTTTAAGACCTTAAGAAACACCTTGTTGAACCACCAATCTTGTCCAAACCTATTACAGGAGAGATTTTGTATTTATACCTTGCTACAACTGAGCACGCCATTAGTGCAGTACTGGTACGGGAGGATAAGAAAATACAAAAACGTGTATACTACGTCAATAAAAGATTATTGGGGGATGAATTGAGATACCCGTTAATGGAAAAACTGGCTCTGAGCCTGATACACGCATCTCGAAAGCTCCGACCCTACTTCCAAGCACACCCTATTCATGTGTTAACTGACCAGCCACTACGACAAGTTCAGTCCAAGCCAGAAGTGTCCAGAAGATTGTTGAAGTGGGTTTTCAAACTCGGACAGTTCGAGATCACTTATCATCCGAGAATGACAATCAAAGGGTAGGCTCTGGCATATTTTATTGTCGAATGTACTGGGATCTCCAATGACGAAGATGTAACCCCAGCCCGTGAGCTGTGGAAACTTTACGTCGATGGATGCTCAAACGAAAATGGATCAGGGGCAGGCATCATATTAATTACCCCAACAGGAAATTATTTCCACTCGGCTCTAAGGTTTGGCTTCGAAGCGTCAAACAACGAGGCTAAATACGAGGCGTTACTAGCAGGACTTTGAATAGCCAACGAGCTCAAAGCAAAGGCTATACATTGCTATAGCAACTCACAGCTGGTTGTTAACCAAGTCCTGGGGGAGTATCAGGCTCGCGGTATAAAAATGGTTGCTTACCTAGAGAAAGTAAAAGCAGCACTCGGACAGTTTGAGTTCTACGTTATAAAGCAACTCCCCGCGGAGTAGAATTCAAATGCAGATACATTGGTCAGGCTCGCCACAACTAACGAGGCTGATACACTGAATGCGGTCCCAGTAGAATTTCTACCATCCTCGAGTATTAACGAGCTTGACAAAGCAGAAGTATGCATGATTGACTCACAACCAACCTGGATGACCCCAATAGTAGACTGCCTCAAAATCGGCAGTCTCCCAGCAGACTGGAATGAGACTAGAAAGCTGATGTATCAAATTCCAAGATACACCATTGTGGAAGGGAAGTTGTATAGAAGGGGGTACTCTATGCCATTACTTCGATGTGTAATTCCACCCAAGGCAAAAAATATTTTGGAAGAAATCCATGAAGGGTTTTGTGGAGATCACACTGGGGGGCATAGTTTATCAAAAAAGGTGATAAGGCAGGGGTACTTCTGGCCCACAGTCAAGGTGAACTCGTTCGAATATGTCAAACGATGTGATAAATTTCAACGGTTTGCCTCAATTCCACGAGTTCCACCCACCAAACTCACCATGATGAGCTCCCCATGGCCATTCGCAGTATGGGGAATTCACCTCATTGGCTCCTTGCCAACTGGAAATGGTGGATTAAGGTATGTTGTGGTCGTAGTTGACTATTTTACAAAATGGACCGAAGTTGAACCCTTGGCCACTATTACCTCAAAGAAAGTCCTAGATTTCGTAGTAAAAAATATCATCTGTAGATATGGGGTGCCTAGAAAGATAGTATCAGATAATGGGACCCATTTTGACAGTGATCTGTTTACACATTTCTGCGGAAAAATGGGATAATAAAAAGTTTCTCCTCTATGGCCCATCCCCAGTCAAACGGCCAGGTTGAAGTAGTCAATAAGACTTTAAAAAGCTCCATGAAGAAAAGGCTAGAAGAGGCGAAGGGGAAGTGGCCCGAGGAGTTCCCTCAATTCTAGTGAGCTTATAGAACCACATCACAAACTTCAACGGGGCATACTCTCTTCTCCCTAGCTTATGGATGCGAGGCCATGTTACCAATTATGGTCGAAATCTCAACAATACGGCACAATGCGTGCAATCAGACCTTGAACCAATCTCAACTCGAAGAAAATCTAGACCTCATTGAAGAAAGACGAGATGAAGCCCAATTGAAAAATGTTGCATACCAACAACGAGCTACAAGGTATTTTAACAAGAGGGTTCGAGATAGAAAGTTAGGATTGGGAGACCTGGTGCTAAGGCGCGTATTCTTATCCATACGAGACCCGTCTGCTGGGGTACTTGGACCTAACTAGGAAGGGCCTTACCAGATCGAGTTTATTATTTGACCTGGAGTGTATAAGCTGGCGAGGCTAAACGGAGAATTAGCTCCATGAGCTTGGAATGGTAAACATCTATGACCTTATTATGAGTAATGTAGGAATGATGTTCTAATTGTAACCAAGAAAGTGCTTGATTTTTTATTTTTTTTTAATTTCGTTCAAAGAGTTGTATTTTCTTTTTAGTGTTGTACTTTTTTTTTTTGCAAACCCTCATAATTCAATAACCTACGATCACACTCATAGGATATTAAGAGGGCATAAGTGGTAGACAATCATACCATAGGTTTGAAAAAATATAACATAAAGAAAAAGAAAAGTAATGTCTGGATTATTAACCTGACATGAAAATTTATAAGTGTATGGATTATAAACCAAACACGCGAGCTAAATAAGTTTGGAATAAACCAGCAAAACCTAACTGACAGTAAAAAGTTGGAATTCTAGATAAACCAAGTGCATGCTAAGTCGACTTTGGGGCTGGAAAATTTTGCAAATAAGTTTCGACCTTGCAACCTCGAGAACATACTCGAGGATGAGGAAAAGTGACTAGAAAAGCAAAGTATAACTAGACTACTAAAATTACATGCCAATTTAAGTACTTTCAGGTACATGGAAAAAGTAAGGTTCTACCTTGACAATAACGAAGTCGAACATGGATACTTTAAATGAATGCATTGAAATTCGAACTTAAATCCAATAGATGTATTTTTATGAATGAAAAAATATGAAAGCAAGTCCTTAATATTGGCAGGCTCGAAATATTTCGATCTAGAAATATAAGGCATACTATTAAGGCAAAAAGCTAAAGGAAAAATCAAGTGCATAGAGATTTTCATGCTAGAAAATTGTTTGCATAAAAAATTGATAGTTATAAATTGATATCTCAAAACCGAGCTATAAAATTGTCTTTGCCCCAAGGGCACCAAAATAACAAAAGTAATTACAAAAATTTGCAATGGGTCGCAGCCCATAAATCTTGGCCTCAAGATTTGGATGCTTCTCCAATTGCTGCCCCCGAGGTCTCTGCTGCTTCCTTGGCCTTGAGCATGGCCTCCTCCTCCTTGAGCCGAGCCTGCTACTTGGCGAGAAATTCGGCCTCCAGGTTGGCTAAGAAGCTGGTGTCGAGGTCGGGATTGTTCACCCAAATCCGATACATCGCCATGTCTACGGTGTGATCCTTTTTGGACTTGAACTCTTCCAAGAGATGGGATTTCTCGACTTCAATTACCTTGAAGGTCGCCTTCTTTTCCTCCTATAACTTGGCATTCAGTTCCTGAATTTCCCTGATCTTGGAGTCCTTCTCCTTGATCTCGAAATTCTTAGCCTCGACCTCCTTCAAGGTCATCGCCAGCGTCGATTCGAGGTCAGACACCTCCTGGGAATTTTCCAAGGAAGCCTCCAGCTTCGACTCGAGCTCGGAAACCTTTAGAATGGTTACATTCCTTGCTGCCACTTCCAGCTTCGTTGCTTTGAGTTCGTCCGCAAGCTTCAACTGGGCATCTCTAGCTTCTTGGGCAAGCGCCCTGCCTGCGGTCACCTCGTTGTTCAGCATGAAGTTGTGTTGAACAAAGGAGGCAAATGTCTGAACACAAAAATAAACACGAGTTATTAAAGGTACAATATAGGTTAGTACAGTACAAGAGGGTCAAAGTAAGAATGACTAACCGAGGAGATGAGCTCGCCACCCTTGTCAAAGATGGTGTTGTGATCGCGGAAGGAGGTTAGAAACTCCCATTGTGGGGCACCAAGGCTGCTAAGACTTTGACCGACATGGGTCAAAATGTCCGAGCCCAGATTGTCTCCATGGGACCCTGCTGCATTGTCGAGCACAAAATCCAGAACGTGAGGTGAGATCGCCCAGAAACGTTCCCATGCAGGAGCATGTTTCTTTTGGGGTGCAAGGGCTTGCGGGGCCGGTCAGTCAGCAGGGGGAGGCAGGGTGGTGGTAGGCACCATTAGGCTCGATATTAGCACCCACTCTGACCTCGAGAGTGGGTTCCACAACCTGAACCGAATTTTGAGTAACCGGGGCTGGAGGAGCCACCTCAGGCCTTTTTGGCATCTTAGAGGGGCGACCCCTCCTTTGGGACGCTCGTTGGCGCTTGCTCGCCTTCGTGGCCATGGGCTAGTTGAGCACGTTGTCTAGGTCTGAGTACATATCACCTGAAAAACATAAAGATCATACTTTAGTGATTGAGCATAAGTTACTAAAAGAAACCAAACTTAATGGATAATAGAAACCTAACTTGTACTCTCGACAGAGCTTGAGCTTGGGGACCAAGAAATTCCCCTATCTTCTAAAGATATTGGGGGAGTCTCATCTCTATAGGTGGGAGATAATCTCGAAAGATCTCTATATATATTGGTTCCATATTGAATGGCAATCCCATCCCAAACCTTGTTTAAACTATACATAGTTTGATACTGCCCTAACCAGCTATCGAACCTACGAACCCTAAGATCTACCCAAGACCATACTAAGAAATTATTCCAGGGGTTATTGGTGAGGACCATAACCTTGGGTTTGTGCTTAAGAAAGGAAGGAGACCACATGGAGGAATCGAGCACAAATTTACCTCCATCACCCGAGCTCAGTGAGGCTTCGTCATGAGCTTCGTTGCCCGAGACAGGCCGATCGTGTCGGCGTGAAGCCGCGAGCTGGAAGATCTCCTCCTGGGGGAAGTCTGTCGGTAGGAAGGGGCACATGTTCCCACCTCGAATATTTGCGATATGCCGAGTCATCTGTGAACTGGCTTTCTTCTAAAAGGTCGCAGGCCCAGAGCCGGTCTTCGTGAAGGAGGTAGTATAAGGACCTTCGACCATAAGGGAGTTGAAGCATGGCTGCCCTATGTTCTACCATCGTTTCTGATGGGGTGGGGCGGTGGTAATTGGCTGCAAGAACAACTAAGTATTAATATTTCGAGCCTAACTATTCAATGGGAAAAGGGAGAAGTATGATGAAACACTTACTAATGCGTTGGAAAGAATAATATCTGGAAGGAGCGAGACCTTCCGTCCAGAAAAAGGCGAGATTGAAATTCGGAGGGTGATTTGGAATGTCCTCGAAAAGCTTTTTCTCCTTCAGGTAGCTCGATAAGTAGTAAAAGCCATCCCCTCCACAAGCTCGAGAAGGGGTGCTCTTGAGACAAAAGAGATATAATTGTTGGGAGTTGTGCCCTGAAAGCATATGTAGTAGACATTGTTTTAAGAAATAAATAAATAAATTGAATTTGTTATGCATATATTTTATGAACTATATTATTCTGTGATAATATTAAGTAAATATCAGAAAAATTCTTAAGTTCATATATGTGATCTCAATGTATTGGTACGGGAGGATTTGTTTGAGATAAATGAACTTGAATAGTTCGCAATAAAATAAAGTTATGGAATCTTTAGAATAATTACTGGAAGTATGATCCACTAGTATTATGAATACATGTGATCTAGATCTGAATCACTAGTGTAGTAGGACACTTTAGTGGAGGTACTTTATATATTAGAGAATATATAGAACTGGACCAGATATGTTTATTAATAATTAGTTAAATACCGTTTCGAAGTATTAATTAAATATATCATCTGATGATCATATATAAATAGATATTAATCCTGAAGTTACTATGAACTCCTGTTTATGTTATATGAGTTCTTTGATTCACTCGTTAGGGTCTGTCAGAATGATTAGGCTAGAAATTTTTATTTTGGGAACTCATTAATGTAAATAGCTGGGGACATAGTATACATATATGGAATCTATACCTTCTTGTAAGAGATTGAATAATGGTTCTCTTAAGGGTTGACTTTTGGGACTGAAAATGTTATTAAGCTCAAATTCATAATTTAGTTATGAATTAACATTCACTAGTTGATATAATTCCTTAATTTAGTTATGAATTAAGGAAACAAGATATAATTAAAAGGGTAAAACGGTAATTTTATTCCTGGTTATTAATTATGAACCATTATTAGAGGGTTGATTTGTATGTAATGATTATATCAATGGATGCTTTATTACTATAAAGTACTCAGTAAATGAAATGTCTATAATTATAAGAGTGCAGTCTCATATTTATAGTGGAGTAATCATGAGATTAATAAATTAAGATTATTTAATTAAAGAGTTTAATTAATAATCTCAAATGTATTGGAGCTTGGAATTATAGGTCCATAAGTCTTCACAGTGGCTCTATCAACACTATTCAAGGCAAGAGTTAATATAAAAGGAAAAATAGTGTAAAGATATATTTAAGAAGAAATTTATTCTTCGGGTCAAATATGCAATTATGTGATAATAATGATTAATTAATTAATTACAAATTATTTGTAATTAACATAATTAATTAATATATATAATTTTTGAAATAATATTAAATAATTAATTAATTATAATTTTCAAAATTATAATAAAATTAATATTTAATTTTTGAAATTAGTATTAATTGAAATTGGTTTTAATTAATTGGTATAATTAATTAAATGTCTTTATTTGAGTGAGAGATAATAATCTGATAAGTTCAAATTGGATTTGAATTTAAAAGATTGATATTTATTCAAATAATTAATTATATTTGATAATTAGTTAAAAAAGATAATTAATTCAAATTTGAATTAATTATCAAGTTGTTGGATTTTATCTGATAAGGTAGTTTGAATAAATAATTAAATAATTGTGGAAAAATCAAATATCCCTAAAATATAGGGTGCTACACGACACACACAGTCCCTGGACTGTGTGTGGCGTGAGCCACATATTTTTCAGGGATAGATTTTCACTTTTATTTATTTAATTATAATTAATGGAAAATTTAAAAGTTAGTTTTTTGATATTTTCATTAATGAGATAATTAATTAATCAAAAGATAAATTATAAATTAGTTACAGATTTATTTTTTAAATTTAAAAAATTTCTATTTAAGCTAAACTTATCAGAAAATAAAAGACACTCTTTTATTCGCTCTAAAGAAAAGAACGATACTTTTCTATCTCTCTATGAAAAAGATACAGAACCAATCTAAGGTCTATTCTCTTGATCTCATGTGTTGAGTACATCAAGTTGAATTAGAAATTTACCATCCTTTATTCTCTAAGTGCTCATACAGTTCTTGAGGTGTAGAGAACGTTGTGGAAGATCTTGGTGAGAGTACCTGGGAGGAGCTTGGATAGGAAGTTCGTTCAAATACGAAAAGATAGCAAGGATACTTGATAGGCATCAAGAGGTATGTTTTCTATTCTTTTCTTTCTTATGATTAATGTATATATATTAATGGATCCGCATATTTAAAGGTAGCTTAAATATGTTACAAAAAAATTTGTTGTACACTGGGCCAACCCACCACCATTCTGTTGTATATTAGGAAACTCGTTCCTAACAATTGGTACCAGAGCGGTCATTAATCTCTGCATACATTACTTATTGTGTGGGCATAATATGCATTCTTATGTTATTGATATGTGAATGGATGGATGTATGTATGATTAAAGTTTATTCTTAAGGGTCGTTAATTATATGGTGTTTTGGGTTTAGGAATTGTTCTTAAATTTCTAGATGAAAAATGTAAGCCATTTTGGGGCATAGGAATTTTTTTTGTAATTTAATTTTCTGCATTAAATAATTTGAAATATTTTGTAAGGCCCGAGCCCCGGGTTCCATGCTCCGAAGCCTGAGCCTAAGGCTATCGCACATAACCTGCTGGCCCACACCCCTGCGCCTGTCGCTGCCGCGCGCACCCGCGTCCCTGCAATGCCAGCCCCGCGCGCACCCGCGCCCCTGCGCTGTCAGCCCCACGTGCACCCGCGCTCTTGCGCCTGCCAGCCCCGCGCGCCCATGTCGATCCACCAGCTGCAGCCGCACCTCCCCGCAGTCACTTGCCTCCTGCCCCATACCGAGCCTCATGCAACCACCCCTAGGGTTTCTAAACCCTAGGGGCTTACATTTAAGTTATCCATTTAAACTATGGGCCTAATTAATTTTAGCCCATAATTAAAAATTGTTTTATTTTTAATTAATTGTTTGAGCACAAATTCAAAATTGGGCATAATAACTTATTGGGCATTAAAGCCCAAGTTAATTATTCTTAAAATTTATTTAAGAAAATTAAAAGTTATTTTAATTCAAAATTAAATGGATAAATGACTTAATGGATCAAGACTATTTGTGAAGGCCCAAAGTTGAAGATTGTGTTCTCTTTGGGTCTTATTCAGTTTCTTACATTTTTGTGTATATTTTTCAAGTGTTGTAATTTTTCTAGAAATACCCAAGACACCCGGCCCACATTTATTTATTTAAATGTTTGAATGTGATTAAATTTTTTAATACTTTATCATGCATTTTTGACATGCCATATATATTACCCACATAGTATTTAAAATTAGCATGCATCTCATATGAGTAAAATCATGTCTTAGGATTGTCCTTTGTGATTATATGATTTATGTGATGAACCATATAATAATAAATCTAGTTTTAACTAGTTCAAGAGCGAAAATATATTTTAAAAGTTGTTTAATTTCTAGTATTTAATAAAATTATTTTATTAAATAATAAATAATATTCCTAGTAATTATAGCAAATTAAAATTGAATTAATTAGGGCATAGTTCTATAATTTTAATATTGCTTAATTTGATTAGTAATTATTAGAATATCATTTGGTAAAAATAGATCATTTTACTTTTACAAACCAATTAAAAAGCATAGGATGTTTTGAGAAAACATATATTTCAAATAGTGAGTGGGAGAGGGAGTTATGACAATAAGTCTCATGGTCTCCATTATTAGTTAGCACCGAGGTAGCATGGAGAGGGCCTCGCGGCACCATTGCTTGTGTCCCCCTAAGGAAGGCTTCCGACTCTATTATTCTCAAGGCAAACTTCTTTTTCAAGAATAGGATTTAATGATGTATTTCAAGTTTGACTGACCCTAAGACACACTCTTGAGTTAAGTCATTGATTACACTAACAAGGTACATTAGGCTTTCGAGTGGACTAGTGTATTCTTGACCAAACAAACGGTTGTTTATAAGTCAAAAGAGAAATATTGATTTAAGTTTTCACTTATAAATTTGAGAGCTTGTCTCAAAATTAATTTGGAATTACTCTGACCTACCCTAAGGCTGGTCCATTAATGTTCAAATTAATTAATCGTGGAATTAGGAATTATTTTTTATGTGTTCTTTAATTGTTACATTCATGCATCACGTTTACTATTCTGAAAATGACTGATATTTATTATATGCATAAATTCATTTTGTTTATTTATTTATTTTCAGCAATTATGTCTAGCTCAAATCCTGTATCTTCTTTACATGCTAATGAAAAGTTGACTAGTGAAAACTACATGAAATGGAAATCAAACTTGAACATTGTATTAATATGTGAGAACCACAAATTTGTCTTGACTGAGGAATGTCCTGACGTTCCTCCCGCTACTACTGCCAAAACTGCAAGGGAAAAGTTTGATAATTGGATCTTATCAAACAACAAAGCAAAGTATTATATGCTTGCGAGTATGAGCGATGTGCTCAGAAAGAAGTTTGAGAGCACTGAAAATGCTTATGAGATCTGGGATACCCTTCAAGATATGTTTGGGCAGCAGTCAAACCAGTGCAGGCATGAGGCCACCAGTCCTACATGACCAAGAAAATGAAGAAAATAGTTTATGTTAGAGAACATGTATTAGACATGATCAATATAATGCACAATGCCATTATCCATGGGGCAATCATTGATGAAAGGACTCAAGTAAGCCTTATACTTGAATCACTTTCCCCAGCTTTTAAAGGTTTCACAACCAATTATGTCATGAACAAATTATCATATAACATGACAAAGTTGTTGAATGAGTTGCAAACTTATGAATCACTTAACAAAGGTTCTGAGAAAGAAGGATAAGCAAATGTTGCTGATTCTAACCCATCTTCTTCAAAGGCTAAAACCAAAAAGAGGAAAAATGGAAATGGCAAAGACAAGGAGAAAGACAAGAATACGAAGAAGCCTAAAAAGTCATCCAAAGGCAAAGAGAACACGAACACTAAAACCTCCAAAAATAAGACCCCAAAAGGGACTTGCTTTCACTGTGGAGAAGATGGTCACTGGAAGAGAAACTATCCAAAGTATCTCGCTGACCTTAAAGAGAAAAAGAAAGGAAAATTTGATTTATTTGTGCTAGAATATTGTTTAGTGGAAGACAATTCCTCATCTTGGATAGTAGATTCAAGAGCCACTAACCATGTTTGTTTTTCTCTACAGATTCTTAGTTCGACGAGGAAGCTTGCTGATGGAGAGGTGACTATGAGGGTAGGCAGTGGTCAGATTGTCTTTGCAGCAGTAGTTGGAACAACCCGTTTGGAATTTGAGAAGAATAAATTTCTTATTTTAGAGAACGTTTATTATATTCCTGGATTTTCTAGAAACTTAATTTCTGTTTCTATGTTGCATGAACAAAATTTTAAAATTTCTTTTAAAAATAATTCAATTGTTATTTCAAGATATGGTTTTAAGATATGTTCTGCAAAATCTATCGATGGGCTTTATAAACTGCAAGCTAAAGAGAAATCTGTTTATAATTCTGAATTATTTAAAACAACTAATCCTAGATCTATTAAATGACAAAAGACTGATTTCGATAGTGAAACATTCTGTGGCACTTAAGATTGGGCCATATTGGTCTAGACAGAATAAATAGGCTTGTAAGGGATGGTCCTTTAAGATAACTATCTATTGGATCTCTCCCTGTTTGTGAACCCTGTCTAGAAGGAAAAATGACCAAGAGACCTTTCTCTACTAAAGGTTCAAGAGCCACAGAACCACTTTAGCTAGTACATAAAAATGTTTGCGGTCCACTTAATGTACAAGCAAGAAGAAGTTATGAATACTTCGTCACTTTCATTGACGATTATTGAAGTTATGGTTACCTATACTTAATTCAAAGAAAATATGAAATTTTTGGAAAGTTCAATGAATTTCAAGCAGAAGCCGAAAAGCAATTAGGTAAATCACTAAAAGCTCTTCGATCTGATCGAGGAGGAGAGTACTTGGATTTTGAATTCGAGGACCATCTGTGTGAGCATGACATTCAATCCCAACTCACAGCACCTGGACGCCACAGCAAAATGGTGTTTCAGAAAGACATAATAGAACGTTATTAGATATGGTTAGATCAATGATGAGTTTCCCATCATTACCACTGTCATTCTGGGGCTATGCGATTCAATGTGCTCTATACATATTGAATGTTGTTCCATCTAAGTCTATCCAAAAGACACCCATAAAATTATGGAATGGTTGTAAACCTAGTTTACACCATTTTCGAATTTGGGGTTGTCCTGTACACGTGCTTAAAGGAAAGACCAGGAAGTTGGAATCATGCTCTAAAGTGTGCATGTTTGTCGGATATTCCAAAGAGACTAGAGGTGGAATTTTCTATAGTCCAAAAGAAAATAAAACATTTGTATCGACAAATGTAACTTTTCTTGAACATGACTATGTTAATAACCACAAACCTCGCAGTAAGGTTGTTCTAGAGGAGATGGTCTCGAATGAAGTTGCAAAGTCACCAACAACAACCAATGAAAAACGACAAGAGGAAACTGCTAGTTCTAGTCAGAATAGTAGAGAACCTCGTCGTAGTGGGAGGATTAGTAAGCAACCCACACGCTATGAACACGAAGTTCAAATGCTTGTGTCTGACACAAACAAAGACGATCCATTGACATTTGAAGATGCAATGAATGATTCTGACAAGGACAAATGGCAAGAAGCCATGAACCAAGAAATGGAATCGATGTATTCCAATTCTGTCTGGGTTCTTGAAGATCCACTTGAGAATATCAAACCCATTGGTTGCAAGTGGATATTCAAGAAGAAAATAGGTGTGGATGGGAAAGTAAAGACTTTCAAAGCAAGGCTTGTAGCCAAAGGTTACACATAGAAAGAAGGGGTGGACTATGTTGATTTATGTTTTCACTTATAAATTTGAGAACTTGTCTCAAAATTAATTTGGAATTAGTCTGACCTACCCTAAGGCTGGTCCATTAATGTTCAAATTAATAAATCGTGGAATTCGTAATTATTTTTTTATTTGTTCTTTAATCGTTGCATTCACGCATCACATTTACTATTCCGAAAATTACTGATATTTATTATATGCATAAATTCGTTTTTGTTTATTTATTTTCAGCAATCATGTCTAGCTCAAATCTTGTATCTTCTTTACTTGCAAATGAAAATTTGACTGGTGAAAACTACATGAAATGGAAATAAAACTTGAACATTTTATTAATATGTGAGAACCACAAATTTGTCTTGACTGAGGAATGTCCTGAAGTCCCTCCTGCTACTGCTGCCAAAACTACAAGGGAAAAGTTTGATAATTGGATCTTATCAAACAACAAAGCAAAGTGTTATATGCTTGCAAGTATGAGCGATGTGCTCATAAACAAGTTTGAAAACACTGAAAATGCTTATGAGATCTAGGATACCCTTCAAGTTATGTTTGGGCAGCAGTCAGATCAATGCAGGCATGAGGCCACCAGATCCTACATGACCAAGAAAATGAAGAAAGGAGTTTCTGTCAAAACATGTATTAAACACAATCAATATAATGCACGATGTGATTATCCATGGGGCAAATCATTGATGAAAGGACTCAAGTAAGCATTATACTTGAATCGCTTTCTCTAGCTTTTAAAGGTTTCACAACCAACTATGTCATGAACATTGTTGACGCGGTTCTTCGCCACAGGTAATTAAGAAAAGAAGAGAAAGGGATTAGTGCCAAGGTTAAACCGAAATAGATAAATGATCTTAGAAATGAAATGGTGACTCAAAATACGTTTTTTGAGTGGTTCAAAGGTTAAAATCCTTCTACTCCACTAGTCAGTATTATTGCTATATACTGGATATTTGATTACAGGGTATTTCTTACAATCTGTCATCCAACCCCTTATAACTCCCAGGGTCTCCATATTTATAAGAGAAGGCACCTGGGAGTTGGTAAGAAGGTCATCCCGTGACCTTCTTACCTATCATGTCAACTCTGTGACATTCATGATTAATTCCTAAACCTGACACATAAGTGTGGTCAAATCAATAGGTAAGGGGATAATGGGCCGCACAGCCCAAACCAGTCGTGGGTGTCTGAATATGCACGTTCCTGCTGCGTGTCCGAGAAGTCAGGGGTATATCAGACACGTGATGTCTGATATATTCACGTTTACCTTGCACTACAACAATTTTGACCAAATATAACACCAAAATATAGCATATTATTCAAAACGTTATTGATACATACAAATAAAAAAGATACAGAAAATATTTTTGTATTAAGTGTAAAGCAATAGGCGCCAAATGAAAATATAGTGGGCGCCAAATGAAAATGACAAAAAGAAAAAAACTAAAACCCTTTACACGCTGCCTCTCTCTCTCATACACTCCAGTCGGCTCTCTCCCAATCTCACTCGCTCTTTCTTTCTCTCAGAGTCTCTCTCCTGGGTTTCTCCCACTCTCCAGTCGGCTTTCTCCCACTCTCACCCTTCACCTGGGTTCTTGCTTCTAGCTAGCTATAGAGATACACAGCGATGGAAAAGGACAAGAGCTCATCGCTTCAGCAATGGTGTGGTCATGGTGTGCTTCAGCTGCTCAATGGAAGGGATTGAAGCAAGAACCCAAGTGACTGTGAGGTATATGTTTCATTTTTTTTTTCAGATTTCAAATTAATATCTGTTCTTGAAACCAAATGCCTTTTCTCAACAGACTTCCTCATCCGTTGGACGCTGCACTCTCACTCTCTTTTCTCCATCAATAGTATCTCAATCTCTAATCTTCTCATCTCGATCGATCTATCCATTTGAGCAGCAAGCCCCTGCTTTCCTTCAAAGCCGCTGCCACCAATGCCATAGATGAGCTTTGTGAGGACAACGATCTATCCCTCTCCCCCTCTCTCTAGGTGAGCTCAACCCATCTCTCTTTATATGTATAAAAAATATTGCGTTGGGATTTATATGTGTATTTTTTTATTTGATTCTAGAACTATTGATGATGTTTCGATTATGATATTATTGAAGTAAGTTTTGTTGTGTGATTAAATGTAAAATATTTTTTGTTTTCAATTAAGTTGATAAATTTTGGGTTTTGAAAAAGTTAATTTTCCAGTGTTTCTTGAGTGTTTAAATGTCAACTATATATGCACTTAATTTGATATTTTTGATATGCTGACTACATGATAAAACACATAATATATACTGAGTAAATGGCATATTTTGGGTCTTCAAGCTAAAAATTTTTTCAGTTCAGGTCTCCAATAATTTTCCGAATAGGGTATCTCTAGAACTTGAATATGATATATTTTGGGTTTGAAGAAGTTGATTTTCAAGTGTTTTAGTCAGAACCTCTTGTTGTTATAAAACAGGGGAAGAGAATAGATTTTTGGCCTTTGAAGTTAAATGTTAGAAATTCGAATGATGCTTATGATAAAGCTTTCTTGGTTGCATATAATGTGTTTGTTGAAATGCCTCCAAGAGAGTGATATAGATAAATGTCAAAAAATTTGTTTTCTTAAGTGTTTGTGGTTGTATACTGGTTTAAAGATATTTAATTTTCTAATCTATTTATGTTAAAATACTCATGGGGGGCTTTTGGACGGGTTTTCCTGGCCAAAAAGAGAACAACAGGGGATCTTTTTCCCATAAAGGTTTCTTTTTTAATTTCTCTTAAATAATGAGGATCATAATTCTTTTATCTTTTTGTACTATTTTTCTGCTAATCATATTGATCTTCCTGATAGTTTCTCATCTATTTTATGCTACGCGTTCTTAGACAGCTTTCCCTTTGTAAGCCACTACTTAATTCTTTGTCTACTTAGTTCCATGCTTGAAAAAAGTAGGTAGTTTACTAGATTGAATCAGTGACGCATGTGGACTAAATGATTTTGTGAAAATTACAGGGATTTACTGAATATTTATCTACTCACTTTTTAACCCATGAGTCTCTCTCATGTTGCACAGTTAACTCTCCTTGTAGTTCTTTATGTTTCTTAAATAAGCACTGAACAACTGTTCATTTGTGCTATCTGCCACAGGTTCTTAAAAAGGCTGACATGATCCGAAAAAATGCAGTTGAAAGTATCTTGGCGGAACGTGATATTTTGATTTCAGTTCGCAATCCCTTTGTGGTGAGCAGGTCTATCTAGCTAACAGATTAACCTTTGCTTGAGAGAAAAATGTTTCTCTTACATTTTGTTAATATATCAGGTTCGCTTCTTCTATTCATTCACTTGCCGAGAAAA
Source organism: Humulus lupulus (assembly GCF_963169125.1). NCBI lineage: Eukaryota > Viridiplantae > Streptophyta > Magnoliopsida > Rosales > Cannabaceae > Humulus > Humulus lupulus. The sequence goes on along the minus strand of NC_084796.1, from coordinate 55,957,053 downwards.
TTTGTACCTTGTGATGGAGTATTTAAATGGAGGGGATTTATATTCGTTGTTGAGAAATTTAGGCTGCTTAGAAGAAGATGTTGCTCGTGTATATATAGCAGAAGTGGTAAGTTCATTGTTTCTTATTTTGAAACCTTCCACTGCTAGTTTTTGTTCAACTCCGTATCTCAGCTTAGGCTTGTTCTTTTATGTTGGCAGGTGCTTGCACTAGAATATTTACATTCACTTCGTGTGGTTCATCGTGATTTGAAGCCAGATAATTTATTAATTGCTCATGATGGTCATATTAAGGTAAATATCTTTTACACTGGCACAGGCATGTTTTTAGGAGTGTGCACACAAGTGCATTTATGTATGTTTTTAGGCTGTCCTGTTCTAGTGAATACACATCTCCAGTGTTAAAACTACATTGGTCTTGATTTAATGTACTTTACATCTATTAGTAGGTTATTATGTAAGAAGTTGTGAATGCCTGTCAATTTGAATACTCATAAGTCCTGATTGATTTAAGCTTACATCCTGAATGCCTGTCAATTTGAATACTCACAAGTCCCATGCATTTTCTTGGCCTGAGGTCATATTGTTTCTCATCTTCAATAATAAATAAGTGATTATTCTTAGGAAAAATAATATTGCCTCAATGGAAATGGTAAGATAATGTTACAACTCTATGCAAAATATTACAATTAAATATTGATTGATTAAAAAGTGTTACAACTCTATGAAAAAAGATACATGTAAATATAAAGAAAGAGGTAGAAGATGATAGAAATAGAAAATACAACTCTAAGACAAAATATACAAATAAACTAGAAGTAGTATAATGAAAAGATATAGATGAGATTACAACTCTAAAACAAAAGATACATGTAAAAGAGTGAATAATAGAAGAAAATAAAAGCAATAGAATAAAAGAACAAGAATAAGAACAATGAACAAAGAACTCTCACTCACACAACCAAAGTGAAGAGTATTGGGGATCACCAACTTGAACAAGGTTTGAAACCATTGTCCAAAAGCTTATTTCCCCCTAACTCAAGCACTAAGGGATCTCTCACAGATTTTGGAAATGCTTTCTGGAATAATCAAGCCTCAAGGTGTTTCTAGCCAAGTGCTCTAGTGGATAGAAAATGGTGTGTCTTACAAGTGAGCATTAGGCTCCTATTTATAGAGTTTAGAGACACCCTTTGAATTTCAAATTCCACCAACCCCCATGGCTGTTACCAATGATAAATTGGGTGTTTTATGGAATTAAAATAGAGATTTGGGAGTTACTTGGCTGTTGGAAACGTTCAAAATTGGATAAAAACCGACTTAGTATGAATCTGTCAGCCACTAGCGCCGCGGCGCTTGTTTCAAGCGCCGCGGCCCTTGGTCAGTTTCAGCAACCAGTTTTTTAAGTTTTTTCCAAAACGTTCCAATTTATTCCCACTTGATTCTGTAACTTCCATACACAATATGAGAGTTAAAATCACATCTCTATCAGCCATTTCTCATATGGCTTTAAGAAATTCATCTCAATATTGTGTAACAACAAATCTACACAATAATTGGTGATATTTAGGAGTTACAAATTTGTGATAAATTTGTAACACCAAATATGTTACATGTTTGGATATTTCACATATATCCAAATAATGTAACTCTCTATTATATGTTACAATATGTGACACTCCATGTCACATTTATTTAATCTAAAACATTATATTATAAAATAATATAATATTACATTATATTATAAAATAATATAACATTCCCCCACTAGATTAAATAGTCATCTATTGTAACACTTATTTAATCAATCATTATATTTAAAATATAACATATCCCCCACTTGATTAAATAAGAACTCTCTCTTATAGGAGTCATTGCATTGATGCATAAAGTAAAGTGTTTTTCAACTTGAACTTTACTATAGTGTAATTGTCACAAAATTTGTCAAAAATTTGGTTGCACTAGGCATTGAACCACCTTTTCATGATGACAAATCGGTGATAATACACACACCTTTGCGATGTTCACTTGAGACCTCTATGTCTCGCTTTGCACCGTTAATGGCCATGTGCACTTTCCATTCATGGACTTTCTTGAGAATACTCCCAATTCTCATGAGAGGCGGCACCACCCCTAGGTCCATATAGGTAGAATTCTTACAGTATTTTGTTACCAAAAATACTTGTCTTTACAAGACTGAATTCTATTAAAAAACCTTTCGGTTTTAACCCTCCTCTTGGTAACACACAAGTACTCAATATCTCAGATGGGACTTGTTTTGAGTACAACTAATATTCACTTGATTGACTTGTTATTACCTATTGAACCTAACACTAGTTGAATAACTAGTGTTAAGATAGGTTACCATCAATCGTGAATCTCTTTAGGGAGTTTAAGTCCCATTCCTCGAGATGATGCAGCCACTAAATCCCTCGTTAGTGGCTTAGTGAAAGGATCCGCCAGATTTTCACTTGTTCTCACATAGGATATTGAGATGACTCCTCTTTGAATCAATTCTCTTACATATCCATGTCTTAGACTAATATGTCTAGACTTCCCATTATACACTCCGCTGTATGCTCTAGCCAATGTTGCTTGGCTATCACAATGTATCGATATAGTAGATACATTATCTTTGATTAGGGGAATCTCTATCAACAGATCCCTTAACCATTCGGCCTCTTTGCCAGTAGCAGCTAGAGCTATGAACTCTGCTTCCATAGTGGAATGAGATATACAGGTTTGTTTCTTGGAACCCCAAGAAATTGCACCTCCACCAAGTGTAAATACCCAACCAGTTGTGGACAAGTTGTCCCCAAGATTGGATATCCAACTTGCATCTGTATATCCTTCTAATATCGAAGGAAATTTGGAGTAGTGAAGGCTTAGTCCTTTGGTTTTCTTGAGATAACCTAGGACCCTTCCAATTGCCTTCCAGTGATCCACACTTGGATTACTTGTAAACCTACTAAGTTTACTTACCGCAAATGCTATATCAGGTCTAGTACACTGGGCAGCGTACATTAGACTCCCTATAGCACTAGCGTACTCCAATTGAGCCACCGCTCTTCCTTCATTCTTCTCTAGTTTTACACTATGATCGAATGGAGTATTGGCATCTTTAACCTTGAGATGGTTAAATTTGTTCAATACTTTCTCAACATAATGGGATTGCCCTAATGCAAAACCCCACTATGTTTCTTTACTTTGATACCGAGTATGGTATCAACTTCTCCAAGATCTTTCATCATGAAGGTTGATGATAGAAACCTCTTCGTTTCTTCTATCCCTTTCATGCTATTACTTAGAATAAGCATGTCATCCACATATAAGCAAACAATGATCACATATCCCTTACAAGTTTTGGAATACAAACACTTGTCTCCACTGTTATGTCTAAACCCATTAGACATGATGGCTTGATCAAATTTCTCATGCCATTGCTTAGGAGCTTGTTTCAATCCATATAAGGATTTTACAAGTCTACAAACTTTATGTTCATATTTTGGTAGGACAAACCCTTCGGGTTGTTCCATATAGACCTCCTCATTGAGGTCACCATTAAGGAATGTCGTTTTGACATCCATTTGATGAACATACAAGTTGTGTATAGAAGCTAAAGCGAACAAAATTCTTATAGAAGTTGTTCTTGCAACAGGCGCATAGGTATCGAAATAATCGATACCCTCTTTTTGCCTAAACCCTTTAGCTACTAATCTAGCTTTAAAGGTTTGGATAGTGCCGTCAGTGTGATATTTTCTCCTAAATACCCACTTACACCCAATTGGCTTAGACCCCGGTGGGAGGTCTACCAATTCCCAAGTGTTATTGGAAAGAATGGAATCCATCTCATCATTGATGGCTTCTTTCCAAAATGCACTATCTCTTGATTGCATAGCTTCTCTATAAGTCTTAGGATCATCCTCAACGAGAAGTACAATAGGAATTTTCCTAATGACTTCCTCTCTATTTCCTTCTACCATGTAGAGTGAAATTCGTTGAGAATCTATCTCATCCACTACTAGACTTTTATGATTTTTAAGCCTTTGACTTCTTCTAGGTTCAAAGGGTTGCTTTACATCCTTTTGAGAATTCTCCTCTTGAGAATCAACTTTGGATGTAGAAGCTTGAGAATTGTTCTCATATAACAAATTCTCCTTTAGAGATGTTGAAGCTTGAGAATTGTTGTCACATAACATATTCTCAAAGAATTCAACTTCTCTAGATTCAATCACAATGTTAGACTCTAAGTCTAATAGCCTATAAGCTTTACTATTGTTGGCATAACCAACAAAAGCACACTTTATGGCTCTTGAACCTAACTTTGTTCTATTAGGTTCGGTTTTCTTGCAATACGCAAGACACCCCCACACTTTGAAGTACCCTATGTTGGGTTTTCTTCCTTTCCATAACTCATATGGAGATATCTCATTTTTCTTCATCGGTATTCGATTAAGAATGTGACAAGCGGTTAAAAGCGCTTCACCCCATAAGTTGAAGTACAACTTAGAAAACACCAACATAGAATTTATCATTTCTAGATAAGTCCTATTTTTCCTTTCGGCAACACCATTGTGTTGTGGTGTATAAGGTGCAGTGCACTCATGAATTATACCATTTTCTTCACAAAATGTATTGAATTCATTAGAGAAGTACTCTCCTCCTCTATCACTTCTTAGCACCTTAATCTTTTTATTTAATTGGTTTTCAACTTCTAATTTATACAATTTAAAAGCATCAAAAGTCTCATCTTTATGCTTTAAAAGAAACACATAGGTATATCTACTAAAATCATCTATAAAAGTAAGAAAATACCTTTTGCCACCTCTAGTTAAAACACCATTTAATTCACAAAGATCACTATGGATTAAATCTAGTAAATTAGATGATCTTTCTACACTAGGAAATGGTTTCTTAATCATTTTTGCCTTAACACATGTTTCACATTTACCATAGTTTTTAATATTACATGCAATCATACCACATTTTACTACTCTTTTCATGGTTGAAAAACCTATATGTGATAGTCTAAGATGCCACAAAAATAAAGAATCATACTCAACAATATAGGCGGAATTAGCATTTTTATTGATAACATTGAAAGTTGCATCATTGGTGCACAATTTAACCATACCTTCACAAGAGTATCCCTTTCCCAAAAATACATTTGATTTGGTAAGTATAAGTTTACCAGACTCAAAAACGGCTTTAATGCCGGGCTTGCCAAGTAAATCACCACTTACCAAGTTTCTACTCATTTCGGGAACATAAAGTACATTCACTAATGTAACTTTCTTGCCGGAGGTGTAGACATCAATAGTACCTTTGCCAAGTACCTTGGATTTGCCCTCATTGCCCATTTGTATCTCATGGTTGCCCTTTTACTCTTCAAAGGTCTTGAACAATGATTTGTCATAGGTGACATGGACGGTGGCACATGTGTCATACCACCACCCTTTCACCTTGCCTTGGACCGCATTCACCTCACTAAGGGTAGCAACTATGTTTTCCTCTTGAGTTGCATTCACCTTAGGTCCTTGTTGGTCTTTTCTATGTCTACACTCTCTAGCATAGTGACCCTTTTTCCCACACACAAAGCAAGGACCTTTCTCGCCCTTAAACTTGTTTGGGTTGGTTTTTGGACCCAAAGGTTTCTCATTACCCTTTTTCCCTTTGTTTTTGGGATGTTTTGGTTGTGACACCGCATTTGCTTTGGAAGTCTCTCCATTAGACCCCTCCACAAGTTTATCTCTACATATCGATTCCTCTTCGATTCGAATATGTTTTTGGATCTCCTCCAAAGAATAATCCTTATTTTTATGAAGGATTCTTTTCCTATAGCTCTTCCAAGTTGGTGGTAATTTAGCCACTATAGCACCAACTTGAAAGGCCTCGGGAAGCTCAATCTTTAACACTTTCAATTTATTAACAATAATTTGTAATTCATGAATTTGAGGAAGAATAGGTTTATCACCAAAAAATTTGAAATCGAAGAATTGAGTTATCAAAAACTTTTTGGTACCTTCCTCTTCCGCCTTAAACTTTTTCTCAAGTGCATCCCATATCTCCTTGGCCGATTTGGTCTCGGTGTAGAGGTCATATAGCCTATCGGATAGGGCGTTGAGGATATGACCCCTACAAAGAAGATTGTCCTCCTCCCTCTTCCTTCTCTTCTCCACCTCCTCGGGAGTGTCTTTGTCGGATGGCTCGGCTAGAGGTGCCAAGGAAGACTCAAGGATGTAGGCGATTTTGAGAGTGGTTAAAAGAAACCTCACCTTGTCTTTCCACCTAGTAAAATTGGATCCATCAAACCTATCCAATCTCACTATGTCTTGGTTCATGATTTTGATTGTCTCCCCTTCCATTGAAACAAAAAGGGATAAGCTTTTGAATGTTGAAAAATAATATTGCCTCAATGGAAATGGTAAGATAATGTTACAACTCTATGCAAAATATTACAATTAAATATTGATTGATTAAAAAGTGTTACAACTCTATGACAAAAGATACATGTAAATATAAAGAAAGAGGTAGAAGATGATAGAAATAGAAAATACAACTCTAAGACAAAATATACAAATAAACTAGAAGTAGTATAATGAAAAGATATAGATGAGATTACAACTCTAAAACAAAAGATTCATGTAAAAGAGTGAATAATAGAAGAAAATAAAAGCAATAGAATAAAAGAACAAGAATAAGAACAATGAACAAAGAACTCTCACTCACACAACCAAAGTGAAGAGTATTGGGGATCACCAACTTGAACAAGGTTTGAAACCTTTGTCCAAAAGCTTATTTCCCCCTAACTCAAGCACTAAGGGATCTCTCACAGATTTTGGAAATGCTTTCTGGAATAATCAAGCCTCAAGGTGTTTCTAGCCAAGTGCTCTAGTGGATAGAAAATGGTGTGTCTTACAAGTGAGCATTAGGCTCCTATTTATAGAGTTTAGAGACACCCTTTGAATTTCAAATTCCACCAACCCCTATGGCTGTTACCAATGATAAATTGGGTGTTTTATGGAATTAAAATAGAGATTTGGGAGTTACTTGGCTGTTGGAAACGTTCAAAATTGGATAAAAACCGACTTAGTATGAATCTGTCAGCCACTAGCGCCGCGGCACTTGTTTCAAGCGCCGCGGCCCTTAGTCAGTTTCAGCAACCAATTTTTTAAGTTTTTTCCAAAACGTTCCAATTTATTCCCACTTGATTTTGTAACTTCCATACACAATATGAGAGTTAAAATCACATCTCTATCAGCTATTTCTCATATGGCTTTAAGAAATTCATCTCAATATTGTGTAACAATAAATCTACACAATAATGGGTGATATTTAGGAGTTACAAATTTGTGATGAATTTGTAACACCAAATATGTTACATGTTTGGATATTTCACATATATCCAAATAATGTAACTCTCTATTATATGTTACAATATGTGACACTCCATGTCACATTTATTTAATCTAAAACATTATATTATAAAATAATATAATATTACATTATATTATAAAATAATATAACAATTATCTATTACATAATTGTGTTTCTTATAAAAAAAATTCCCTTTGATTCAGATGAGTAAACATTTTTTTAAAACAATTTCAATGCTCATTGTCAACACAAAATTTGATTTCATGGAAATGTTGTAAGAGAATTTGCACAAAATGCAAATCATAATAAAATAAAAGAGGGTGAGCAGTTATGAGCTTGCATGCTGTGCGGTGTGACTGCACCCTGCATGAGCACTCTAAATGCTTTCCATTTTATACATGGAATTATTTCTTCAGTGGTTTTCTGTTTGTGGTATGCAAATGCTTTTTAGTCAAATTTTTCCAATTGGTTTCTGTTATTGCACATCTTAGAATGTAGGTGTGTGTTCTACACACTGACGTATAGCCTTCTAAATGCTTTACTTTTGATTCTTGCAATATTGAGTAGTCCTAGTTATGGTACCGAAAGTGCATGTCATTCTCACCTTATCTTTTGGAATTCCTTTTTTGCACTTGTTTCCAAATATTTACTTCATTTAAAAAAATAATAATACAATAAAAAAAAGAAGCTTTTATTTGAACTCTTTCTTCATTTTCTTAACAGTTGACCGACTTTGGGCTCTCAAAGGTTGGTCTTATCAACAGTACTGATGATTTATCCGGCCCAGCCTTAAGTACCACATCTCTAATGGTGGAAGATGAGCCCGAGTTATCTGTGCCTGAGCATCAGCAAGAAAGACGAAAGAAACGTTCTGCTGTTGGCACACCTGACTATTTGGCACCAGAGATACTATTGGGAACAGGACATGGTTTGTATAGTCCTCTTTCTGTTTGAGGTGCATTGAATTTCTTCAATTTATTTTTACTAAACTCCAATTAATTTAGTGGCCTAGAATAGTATAGTTATCTGGGAGATAAGTTTGTTATCCATTATGATGTAGTGAGATCATTATGTGTTATTCATTATGATGTATTGGGATAAGGTTTAAAGGCCGCAAGCTTGTATGATGTTGTACTGTGATTGTGATTCTTGTGTTTGGTGATCAGTTACTAAGATGGATGGATTACTAATCCTTTGTTTTACCATCCCCTGCAGGTACAACTGCCGATTGGTGGTCAGTTGGTGTGATTTTGTTTGAACTGATTGTTGGTATTCCACCCTTCAATGCAGAGCATCCTCAGGTAAACATGTTGATTCTACAAGATTCCATCATTGATGATGTTTGTTGCATTCTGTTTGATTTGCTCTTGTTGTATCATTTTTGTTATTTATTATACTTAATTTTTTGAACTTGTATAAACCTCTCCATTTTTTCTGCGTTTTGCTTTGTTGGATTATGGTGCCAAAGGACAAGCTTATTGCACTTTCTTTACGTATCTTTTCACTGGTCTTGTGGGGTCTTGAGTAGAATCTTGAACTGATAAAGAAATGATTGTTTCATATATATAATTTTGTTATATGATTTTCATAAGTATTATGAGTACTTATTTTGTGTGTCATGGAAAGAGAAGAGTTTTTGGCTATGATGATATAATCTCTCATCTTTGCTGCAAAGAAAGAGAAGAGTTCTTCATTTTTTTACTGTCAACTCGCCTCACATAAGTTGTGAGTTGTTTGGTGTTAATACTAAATAATTATTATTATTTTTTTCTGTTTTTAGATTTAAAAATTGATTCTCCAAAGACAAGTAAGGGTGTTTGGCATCTCAGTGAACAGTTATTAGAAATCATAGTTAAAGAAAATAGAGTACTTCGAGAACGCCAAATAGTTGTTTTCAGTGTTTTCTGAAAAATAAAGAAAGAAAAAGTAAAAAATCTCTTCATTACTCCACATTCTTTCATTCTCAATATCTCACAGATCACTTTCTCTGTCCTAAATATCTCTCATGACTTTCTTTCTTTTATAATGTTTAAGAGTTAAAGGAGTCTCTTTATCTGATTTTATCAAATATTGGAAGAATGTTTTCTAATTCTATCTTTTGGCTTCTGTTGTTAATGTTGGTTTCTGTTTAGTGTGTCTCACTTATTTTTCTAGTATTAATTCTCTATTGTTAATACAAGTTCGAGGTTTTTTTTTAAGTTATGGTTGTTCTCTTAAATATATATGTTGCCAAGAGGATTTTGAGTTTTTATGGGAGAGCATTAAATATTTGGTGGCTTTATGGATGGTTGATGTAAATGAGTTTAAAATAGTACTGTTGTCAGATTTGGTGAAGGAGTGGAATTTTTATAATTCTTACCTTGGTGGTGTGCCTTGAGTTTTCTCTTCCAGGGACATCGTCTTCCTAGACGTTCTATGAATTTTTTAATAAAATTCGTTTCTTATAAAAAACACACTCGTATATAAAATGCACGCACATTTTGTTTCTAATAAAAATAAAGTGTGTAAAAAACTAAATAAAATAAAAATAAATGTGTGCCTTTGGTGATATTATTATTGAATTTGTTCATTCATTTAAAAGAGGATTTATTATTGTGTTGTGGTGTTCCCATAAAATAATTATTTTTAAGTTTTGATTGTGATTTGCGACTTTTATATACTCCATGGCTGCTCTAACATTTTGGTTTTCTTTGTTCAGACAATATTCGATAACATTCTTAATCGTAAAATTCCTTGGCCTTGAGTGCCTAATGAAATGAGCCCAGAAGCAGCAGATTTGATTGATCGGTAAGCAAATATCTCAGACTGTTATATACTGCTCTTGCTCATAAACAATGGTGCTCGGCCCTGATGGCCGTATGATAGTAATGTTCTCTTGTGATATATCCATACTTCACTAAATTACAATGTGTTAATGGACTAAAAGATAGTGGTGCTCTTGTTTTTGATGAAGAGGTTTGGCATGACAATCCATCATAGTATTCATCACCAATTTTTAATTTTCTTTACGAAATGGTATTTACCGGTAAAGAAAGTTAAAAAATAAAAAATAAAAATGTTCATTTATGGAATGATAATCATACTGAATTGAATTCTAGTATTTGGTAAGAATATTCTCTTCTTCTATATGATTTTCTCTCTTTCATTTTGTAATTTAATTGTTTGTTTTGTGGAAAAAAATTACTACTGCTTATCTTTTTCTTTTTTAATATACAGGCTGATAGGACCTAGATTGTTCTGGCATTGGAATATCTAATGGCAGCTATAATTGATTTCCATAATAGTGTATTTTATTCCTTCTATGTTCCATCTTTTATTTCTTCCATTATCTACAATTCAAATCAATCAATTAGATAATATCTCTCTATTTCTTTTTCACATAAGCTAGTATGTAAAAGAAAAAAGAAAAAGAAAAAAAAAACAAGAATCTTCTTGATGAATAATTAAGAACCTTCTCCATTCTTATTATTAGCCATAGAATCAGATTCACCCATATAAAACGCATACAACTCATATCTCAAGTAGCAGCTTTGACTAAGAAGTCTAACTCCAATTGAGTAATAATAAACATCCAAAATCTCTTCTGTGGCACTTCCAAGACATTTCTTATAGTCATCTGGGGACAAGTCTCTAGTGCATTGTACTAAAGCGTATACAGTATTATCCATATGTTGGAGGTTATACTGAAACAGACTAAATCAGTATAATAGCTTTTTGATGCAAGGATAGTAGTTTTAGTTTCTTGTTCCCAGATGTTGTTTCTTAATATTTGAGTTTTTTAAAATATGGTTTGAGTTGCTCCTTTTTGGGCAAGTGTTTTTTCTCTTTAGTTTTTGTTTTAGTGTGTTTTTGTCTCATCCCATTACACTCACTTTAGTTCTTTTTTCTCTGTCCTGGACTGGTTACATTTGTTGAGTTCATGCAAAAAAAATTCAAATTTCACACCTGCAACTATTCTTTGAAAAAGTGATTGTTTGTTAATCAAAATATCAAAAATGTATTGTTATGCTCAATATTTTTGTTTATGAATGTCCTAAAATTGTGCCTAAAATATAGCTTCCAATCCTGTTTCGATTTAGGCTTCTTGGCTCCCTCATTTCCCCGTCTTTTTTCATCAAAGATTAAGAAGATTACTCAATTTACTATTCTCCAATCTGAAACATTTTTACTCAACTTACAGAACATATGTTCTGGGATGTTATTTATCTTGGTTCTTAGCCTGCATCTGAAGCTTTGTTCTGCTTTCTTATTGAAATAGTTTTTATAAAAAAAAGGAACAGGAAAATTTAAGGACTTATGGATGCCATGCGCTATATGTTTTATGATGGCATGACGATAATGAAAACCTTGAGGCTCTGGAGACCAACATTGTTAAAAAAAAGTTCACTAATCATTTTGTTTTACTTAGTGAAGATAAAAAATATTATGAAATGCTTGGTCCTGGTCCTTGGAGCTTGTTTTTTCACCCTGTGCTTTAACTTTGCAGCCTTTACAGCTTTTGAGGGTTGTGTTCTGTCATGTTAATATGTATTACACATTCTTACAAAAAAGAAAAAACAAAAGGAAAAATTCTCAAACTTTTTATTCCATTAGACCATTCTTTTTTATTTCTTTATTTATTAGCCCAGTTTTCCAAGGTTCCTTCTTTCCTAGTTGGTCCTGGTCTGGTGGTACAAAAAGTGTCTGATTATACAACTTGCTGTAAAGTGTCTGATTAATTGGGTGTTAAAAGACAGGTTAATTAAGATATGTATTATGATGTATCATTGGTTATTGGTTTAACATTTTTTTTTTGAATTTATTTTAAGTGGGAATGTTTCTCTGCTTTTTCCCAAGATCTTCTATTCATGTTTAGTTTTGGTATTTGGGAATTTCAGCTATGCTAATGAAATATAAACACTGATAGAGATATGGAGTTTTGCTTTGCATAAGTCATTCATTAGTCCTGTGAATCAAAATGCATTCCATGCCAATCAGATTCGTTTTGTTTATGAATGTCCTAAAATTGTGCCTAAAATATAGCTGCTTATTTGAATATTTGTGGAAAGGGATAATGCTGTTTATTTGATACAATGAAAGACCACATTCTGAATCTCTTTGTAAGATCTTAACAAGTTTTTCTTAAGCTATTTTTGCAGCTAATGTTACTGATTGAGGTTCACTAATTGATTATCATATCTAGTATCAAGAAAGACTACATGCTAACATTTTCTTGTGCAATAGTGACAACTTCTTTTATTCATACATTTTTCTTTTTTGGGAGTTTTCAACTTTCATGTTTCAGCTATATTAGGATTGATATTTAAATATAATACTAATATGTTTCAGTCACTACACATTGTATGTAGGTATGTACGTGTGTATATGGTTTTTCTATGTTTTCTTTTGATTAATTTTTAGTCATTTTATTCAGCTCTCATTTTGCTCATTTTTTGTGGAAAAGTTTGTAATTATTATGCAACTTATATGAGCATAGAAGAGGTCTCTTTGACTCACTGGATTAGAGAGTGATAGATGCCAAGCTTTTGAACTATTACCATGCTGTTTATTTGACTAAATTTTGCAGTGTTTTAAAAAATTTCAGAGCAACATCATGAGGAGGTTTGCCTTGGAAACCTGAGGAGATTTCAATTTAGAAAGCTTCAGATGGCAACAAACAACTTCAGCAGCAAGTACTTGGTTGGATGATGAATTGAAGGATGGAGCAAGTTTCATGCATGGTTTACTTTTTTGTATTTTGTAATGTTTCTGTTTTTCATTTTTAAAGTAAAAAATGTTCAAGATTATATAACTTTATTATGTTATGCTTTCAAATTTAAGTTAGAACTAAGATCTCATGAATTAGACATATTCATGGTTTGAATTAGTTATTGATTAATGTAATACTTGTGGTTTATCAATCTATTGAGAATTACATTTTATGATTAATTTTGATTTTTTTTTATCAAAATACAATAATGAAAATCTTTTAATTAAAAAAAAACCTTATAAGTATACTTATCAAAATAAAATTTAAAATATATTATCTACACTAAAGTAACAAAATTTTATTACTAGACTTTTAATATGTTATGATTTAGAAATATATTATAAGCGTAAAAAATCGTTATGGTTTATATAATATAACAAATTAAAAATGTTATCAAAATAATCAAATGTAACAGTTGAAAAGTGTTATGAAAAAAGTACAAGATTAAATTTCAAATTTATAACCAAAAACTCTATCTAAATGTTATTATTTCAACATTATAGCACCTAAAAATGTGTTATTGAATAGTTTAAGATAACATCGAACATAACATTCAAAAATTGTTATAGAAAAGACTGGACTTTTAATAACAGGGGCTATGTTAGCATTTTCAGAAGTGTTATCAATAGTCCCGGTTAGCAGTTTTTAGGTGTTATGAATACTGTTTTTTCTTGTAGTGTTGCGTGATTGACTTTATAAAAGGTCACAGCCTTCAACTCCAGCTCGAACCACGAGCTGGATGCTTCCCTCGGCCTGTGGTCTTCAGAGCCCAGGCTCAGTCCTTAAGCAATCTTGGCGAACCCTTAGGTTACCCCGAGCTAAGGAGGCAGGACCTTACGATGGCAGCTCCGGTCTTGGGGATGTCCACGTGGTAGTCATGATTAGGCCGTATCTCAGCTCGCTAATCAGCCCATGGGAAAATCAGGGCGTACAAACATATTATCATATAACATGACACAGCTGTTGAATGAGTTGCAAACTTATGAATCTCTTAACAAAGGTTCTGAGAAAGAAGGAGAAGCAAATGTTGCTGATTCTAACCCATCCTCTTCAAAGGATAAAACCAAAAAGAGGAAAAATGGAAATGGAAAGGACAAGGAGAAAGAAAAAAACAAGAATTCAAAGAAGCCTAACAAGTCATCCAAAGGCAAAGAGAACAAGAACACCAAGAGCTCCAAAAAGAAGACCCCTAAAGGGACTTGTTTTCACTGTGGAATAGATGGTCACTGGAAGAGAAACTGTCCAAAGTATCTCGTTGACCTGAAAGAGAAAAGGAAAGGTAAATTTGATGTACTTGTGTTAGAAGCTTGTTTAGTGGAAGACAATTCCCCATCTTGGATAATAGATTCAGAAGCCACTAATCATGTTTGTTTTTCTCTACAGATTCTTAGTTCGACAAGGAAGCTTGCTGGTAGAGAGGTGACTATGAGGGTAGGCAATGGTTAGATTGTCTTTGCAGCAGCAGTTGGAACAATCTGTCTGGAATTTGAGAAGAATAAATTTCTTGGTTTAGAGAATGTTTATTATATTCCTGGATTTTCTAGAAACTTAATTTCTGTTTCTAAGTTGCATGAACAAGGTTTTAAAATTTCTTTTAATAATAATTCGATTGTTATTTCAAGATATGGTTTTAAGATATGTTTTGCAAAATCTATTGATGAGCTTTATAAACTGCAGGCTAAAGAGAAATCTGTTTATAATTCTGAATTATTTAAAACAGCTAATCCTAGATCTATTAAACGACAAAAGACTAATTCCGATAGTGAAACATATCTGTGGCACTTGAGATTGGGTCATATTGGTCTAGACAGAATTAATAGGCTTGTAAAGGATGGTCCTTTAAGAGAACTATCTATTGGATCTCTCTCTGTTTGTGAATCCTATCTAGAAGGCAAGATGACTAAGAGACATTTCTCTGCTAAAGGTTCAAGAGCTACAGAAACACTTCAGCTGGTACATACGGATGTTTGCAGTCCACTTAATGTACAAGCAAGAGGAGGTTATTAATACTTCGTCACTTTCATTGAATATTATTCAAGATATGGTTACCTATACTTAATGCAAATAAAATCTAAAACTTTTGGAAAGTTCAAAGAATTTCAAGCAGAGGCTGAAAAGTAATTTGGTAAATCACTAAAAGTTCTTTGATCTGATCGAGGAGGAGAGTACTTGGATTTTGAATTCGAGGACCATCTACGTGAGCATGGTATTCAATCCCAACTCACAGCACCTAGAATGCCACAGCAAAATGGTGTTTCAGAAAGACAGAACAAAATGTTACTGGATATGGTTAGATCAATGATAAACTTCTCATCATTACCACTGTCATTCTAGGGCTATAAAATTCAATGTGCTCTATACATATTGAATGTTGTTCCATCTAAGTCTATCCAGAAGACGCCCATGGAATTATGGAATGATTTTTGTTGACCCTGATTTCGGTCAACTGACACAGAGTCAAAAATGATTGATGTGGACAGATATGTTGAAATGAGAATGATGACAAAAACAATAAAGCACACAAGAATTTATAGTGGTTCGGCCCCAGAATCTGGTGTCCACTTGAGCTGTTATTGATATAAGATTCAAATGAGTGATCAAAGAACTAGGGTTCAATGAGTTTCACAAACCTCTGACGAATAAAACAATATATCATATATGATAACTCTGATACACTCGTAAAACACTAATCTCAAATAATTCGAAAGCCAAACGTCCCTTCCTTGAGTTATCTTTCTCTATTTATAGGCTCAAGGAAGATTACATTAATTTGTTACAGATATTCTTTCCTAAATAATCGGATACTCAGGAAATCATGGGAGATAATTTCGGATATGATTATAACTGCATAAGATTTTCTCCAAATATAGCAAGTATACGACCAGGCTGGTCGTATATAAAGATTGAGCGTTGCACCATAGATATCTTTCTGGTCGATGGTCGAACAAGACTCCTGCCAGATGTCAACCACGTGTACTAAACGTTTGCCATGTCATCCATGCCTGTTTTTTGGATAATAATTTTAAACCTAGTTTACACCATTTTTGAATTATGGGGTGTCCTCCACATGAGCTTAAAGGAAAGATCGGGAAGTTGGAATCACGCTCTGAAGTGTGCATGTTTGTGGGATATTCCAAAGAGACTAGAGGTGGATTTTCTATAGTGTAAAAGAAAATAAAACATTTGTATCAACAGATGCAACTTTTCTTGAACATGACTATGTCAATAACCACAAACCTCGCAGTAAGGTTGTACTGGAGGAGATAGTCTCGAATGATGTTGCAAAGTCACCAGCAACAACCATTGAAAAACGGCAAGATGAAATTGCTAGTTCTAGTCAGAATAGTAGAGAGCCTCGTCGTAGTGGGAGGGTTAGTAAGCAACCCATACACTATGAACAAAAATTTCAAATGCTTGTGTCTGACACAAACAAAGATGATCCATTGACATTTCAAGATGCATTGAATGATTCTGACAAGGAAAAATGGCAAGACGACCATGAACCAAGAAATGGAATCAATGTATTCCAATTCTGTCTGGGTTCTTGAAGATCCACCTGAGAATATCAAACCCATTGGTTGCAAGTGGATATTCAAGAAGAAAATAGGAGCGGATGGGAAAGTAGAGACTTCAAAACAAGGCTTGTAGCCAAAGGCTACACACCAAAAGAAGGGGTTGATTATGAAGAAACCTTTTCTCTTGTAGCCATGCTAAAATCCATTCGTATACTCTTATTTGTTGCTGTGTGCATGGATTATGAGATTTGGCAAATGGATGTCAAAAGAAATTTTTTGAATGGCTACCTCGATGAAACCATTTACATGTCTCAACCATAAGGGTTCGAAGTAAAAGGTCAAGAGCAAAAAGTTTGTAGGCTTCTTAGGTCCATCTATGGACTCAAACAAGCTTCTAGATCTTGGAATCTTAGATTTGATGACACAATTAAAACGTTTGGTTTTGAAAAAAATGATGACGAACCTTGTGTCTATAAACAAATCAAAGATGGTGTAATAGTATTCCTCGTTCTTTACGTTGATGATATATTACTGATTGGCAATGACGTAACATCATTATCAAAGGTAAAGAACTGGTTAGCTGAACAATTCCAAATGAAATATTTGGGAGAGGCCAAGTATGTTCTAGGCATTAAAATTCTTAGAGTGGACAGAACAGAACTTTGGCACTGTCTCAGGCAACTTATATTGATAAGGTGCTAGAACGCTTTAATATGCAAAACTCCAAAAATGGTGTTATGCCAACCCGTTCTGGAGTATTCCTTTCCAAGGAGCAGTGTCCCAAAACACCTCAGGGAGAGGAAGATATGAGACAGTATCCATATGCCTCAGTGGTAGGCAGTCTTATGTACGCTATGTTGTGTACTAGACCTGACATTGTTATGTAGTAGGGATAGTCAGCCGTTATCAATCCAATCTTGGATTGAGTCATTGGATTGCACTGAAGAATATTCTCAAGTATCTTAGAAATAGTAGAGATTATATGCTTGTATATTCAGGTGGAGACCTAAACCCCATTGGTTACACTGATTCTAATTTTTAATCAAACAGAGATAGTCGAAAATCGACTTCTGGATCAATGTTTACTCTTGGAGGAGCAGTAGTAGTCTAGTGAAGTATTAAACAAACCAGCATTGCAGACTCCACCATGGAAGTCGAGTATATAGCAGCTTGTGAAGCAGCTAAGGAAGCTGTGTGGCTCAAGAAGTTCTATTCCGATATGGAAGTAGTGCCAGATGTGGATAAGCCATTAGTCCTATACTTTGACAATAGTAGGGTAGTAGCTAACTCAAAGGAACCACAGAGTCACAAGAGGGGAAAGCACATCGAGAGGAAATATCACTTGGTAAGAGAGATAGTTCATCGAGGAGATGTTGCAGTTATGAAGATAGCTTCAGAGCATAATCTTGCCGATCCTTTCAGAAAGACTTTATCCACGAAATCTTTTAAGAAGCATGTAAGAAACATGGGAATGAGAGAGATGCCTCATTTGTAGTTATATCATCTGATGATCACATACAAATAGATCTTAATCCTGAAGTTACTATGAACTTCTGTTTATGTTATATGAGTTCTTTGATTTACTCGTTAGGGTCTATCAGAATGATCAGGCTAGAAACTTTTGTTTTGGGAACTCATTAATGTAATTGGCTGGGGACATAGTATACAGATATGGAATCTATACCTTCTCGTAAGAGATTGAATAATGGTTCTCTTGCGGGTAGACTTTTGGGACTGAAAGGTTATTGAGCTCAAATTCATAATTTAGTTATGAATTAATATTCACTAGTAGAGTCAATGGTACTTAAGGAAACAAGATATAATTAAAAGGGTAAAATGGTATTTTGATTCCCGATTATTAATTATGAACCATTATTAGAGGGTTGATTTGTATGTAATGATTATATCAATGGACGCTTTATTACTATAAAGTACTCAGTAAATGAAATGTCTATAATTATAAGAGTGCAGTCTCATATTTATAGTGGAGTAATCATGAGATTAATAAATTAAGATTATTTAATTAAAGAGTTTAATTAATAATTTCAAATTTATTGGAGCTTTGAATTATAGGTCCATAAGTCCCCACAGTGGCTCTATCAACACTATTCAAGGCAAGAGTTAATATAAAAGGAAAAATGGTGTAAAGACATCTTTAAGAAGAAATTTGTTCTTCGGGTCAAATATGCAATTATGTGATAATAATGATTAATTAATTAATTACAAATTAGTTTTAATTAACAACATTAATTAATTAATATATATAATTTTTGAAATTATATTAAATAATGAATTAATTATAATTTTTTGAAATTATAATAAAATTAATATTTAATTTTTGAAATTAGTATTAATTAAAATTGGTTTTAATTAATTGGTAGACTTAATTAAATATTTTTATTTGAGTAGGAGATAATAATCTGATAAGTTCAAATTGGATTTGAATTTAAAAAATTGATATTTATTTAAATAATTAATTATATTTAATAATTAGTTAAAAAGATAATTAATTCAAATTTGAATTAATTATCAGGTTGTTAGATTTTATCTGATAAGGTAGTTTGTATAAATAACTAAATAATTGTGGAAAAATCAAATATCCCTAAAATATAGGGTGCCACACGACACACACAGTCCCTGGACTGTGTGTGGCGTGAGCCACATATTTTTCAGGAATAGATTTTTCACTTTTATTTAATTAATTAATTAAAAATTCAAAAGTTAGTTTTTTGATATTTTCATTAATGAGATAATTAATTAATTAAAAGATAAATTGTAAATTGATTACAGATTTATTTTTTAAATTTAAAGATTTTCTATTTAAGTTAGACTTTCAGAAAATAAAAGACACTCTTTTATTCGCTCCAAAGAAAAGAACGATAATTTTCTATCTCTTCCTGAAAATGATATAGAACCAATCTCAGGTCTATTATCTTGATCTCATGTGTTGAGTACATTAAGTTAAATCAGAAATTTACCGTCCTTTATTCTCTAAGTGCCCACACACTTCTTGAGGTGTCACTACAAGAAAAAGGCTCTACAACGACGAATGTTGTCGTCGCTGTAGACCAAGAAGTCGTCGTTGTAGGTATACAGCGACGACATGTCGTCGCCACAACGAGGTCGCTGTTGGTCCGTATGTAATGCAATCTACGGCGACAAAAAAGCGCAGTCGTCACAATAGTGTTTTACTATAGTGATGACATGTTGGTCGCAGTAGGAAATCCTTTTTTTCAGTTGGACTGGGATATTGTGACGATATGTCGTCGTTGTTGGTGGTGCAAGATTTGACCGCGACGACATGTCATCGCTGATGAGTGCGTGGGTTTATATACCTTCAGCGACGCCATGACGTCGTTGTAGTGTCACGAAAACTCAAATTTTCGTGTTCAGCGTGCACCCTACTACGACGACATATCGTCGCTGTAGGTATACAATTTTTTTTAATATATTTAATTAATTATATTGATTAAATTTTATTTAATAAAATATTAAAAATTAATTAATTAAATAAATAAAACTAACTTATTTAATTAAATAATAAAACCAATTTATTAATTAAATAATAAAACCAATTTAACAAAATCCATAGTCTCCAAAATGTAAGATAACAAAATATAAGTAGTATTGTCTCCAAAATAAAAAAAAAACACAAAATATTAATAATTTAAAAATAGTAATTAAAACTAAATGACATCAAAATCAATTCCAATGTCATTATCGTCAGGCTGTTGTGGTGGTTGTGGTGGTTGTGGCTGCTGTGGTTGTTGTGGTTGAAAGCTTGCCATCATGGACTATATCATGTTCATGTCCAAGTTGACAGGCTGAAATTGTGGAGGTTGGATGCTCGGATTTGTGTGTTTGTAAATATTGTTGCATTTGCTGGAAGTTGTTGTTCTGGGTCATTAAGGCTTGATTGAAGTATTGAATCATGTACTGGAAAGCCTCAAGTGGTATCGTCGGAGGGCCAACTGTGGTGGACGGAAACGGTGATGCCTCTGATTGTGAAGAGGATCTGGTGGTGCTTGAGTCAAATGTACTAGTGCCCTTCAACTTCCGTCTAATACCTCGGTTGTGGCCACGACGTTGACCAAGTACCTTTGAGACAACTTGTGTCTCATTGACAGTGGCACTTCCTGCTTCAAATTTAGATTGAGACTGAGATTGAGATTGTGCCTAGACTTCTTGGTGCAAGGCATCCTGCAGCTTAGAAACAAGACAATTAATACATAATATAATTGAATATTATACATAGATACAAAACTTAGAAAGTTACTTACATATGCATCCTTAGCATTCATGTTCACCCATCCTCGTGTCGGATGATTGTGCATGTCATGGAAGGTATCGATAATGCTGGGCAGTTCCTTGGTCTGAAGATTTATCTTTAGAAAATAAAATTTAACAAATTCTCAGTTAAATATTGAAATTATTATTAAGATAACTTAAAATATTTCAAATTATCTATATATTTTTATTTACCTTCTTAAATCGAGCAGAAGCATATTTTAAGTTATGCCATGAGCATGCCATGAACTGTGGAGTGGTGAAAATGTCAACCAACTTCTGCCAAATCTCGTTGTCAATGTCCTCCAGTGGATTATTTCTGGTTGTCTCGATATCATCATACCCTCCATGTTCATCAAAGTGTCTTTTCTTACGACCTTTTCTATCCTTGTAGCGATCCTAAAACTCTAGCTCAATCCCAGTCTCTATCAGTTGCCACTCAGGGAGAGCTTTGGGAAGAATGAAAAATTCCTTAAAAAAAATGGTGAGATTTTTTAATTTATAAAAAAAACATTACATGTAAATAAGTAGATAAATTTACCTCAAATTTTTGCATCAATCCAATATTGTGCTCATCCGGAACACTCTGCCACGAGTCATAATATAACGGGACATGGTGACGAATAAGGTTGCCAATAAGTCTCATGAACAACGTCCCAATATCACCAACTGCTTTGTAGGTTCCCTCCTTCAGATCAAATTGTAGAGTCAACGGACCTTTATTGTCGTTGACGAGCTGCTACAAATTTTTGGATCGAGACCGACCTCTTCTTTTTACGGCAACCGCTGCATATGTTAATTAAACAATACAATTAAATTGAATAAAATAATTACAATTTGTCATTTATTGATAAAAGATAGACTAATTATAGTATATTACTTGTCTCACAGGAAGTAGGAACTCGCGTGGGATCTGAAGGAGGAGGATTCGTTCCATCACTGTCATAAGAACGAGCAACAGTAGCAGACATATCTTTGTAGCTTAAATAATTATTAACTTAAACTCAGTTATAGTTGAAGGTTAATTACATAACTTAAATAATTTTGGTAATGCAGTTGAAACTATTGAAAAACAAACATTGTTGAGAAAAGTCATATATTGATCGAAAAGTCTTCAAATTAAAACATACACATTAAACATACAAATATGAATATGCATAAGAAAACATTATTCCTCATCAATGTCGATTACTACATCATCATCTGTACTTTCTAATCATCTTCACTAATTTCGTCATCATCATCGTCATTGATGAAATCATCATCCACATCCGGAACAGATCGAGACGTTTCCCCGATTATGCTGGTGTGACCAGGTCGATCCAAATGCATAATCTCAAACTCTCCTAATTCCACAGTGAGTACAAAATTTGATGAAGTGCTATCGTGTATGACATCAACCTCGTTATCATCATCGATACTTGGATGATCCTAGATCTTTCGATGATTGACTTCTTCTACTACGTTCCAATTTTTGTTTCTTGAAGGATCTTCCAAGTAGAAAACTTGTTTTGCTTGAGTGGCGAGAATAAACTGATCGTTCTTGTACCATTCAGAATTAATCATGATACTAGTTATGTTATTCTTAGTCACATTTCGACCCTTGCTTGCATCAGTGTTGAACCATTTGCATCGGAACAATACTACTGAGTAACCATGGGAATAACATAACTCTACAATCTCTTGAAGTTCGCCATAGAAAGTGAAACCATCAGTTCCTGGCACCGAAACTCCATTATTTTGAGTGATACGTCTTTCGTCACGACTATGGACCAAAAACTTCACACTGTTAACAATGCAAGGCGTGTAGGAGTATGCATTCTGATTGGACTCGTTTGCTAAAGCAAATAATTCATCAGTACACTCAGTTGACTGTACTTGCCACAAACGACCCATCTATAGAGTATGACACAAAAAAAAGAAAACACAATGAGATGAGTATTAATCAATACGAATTTCATAAGAATTCTACAGTTTTGATAATTTACCTTCAATTTAAACCAGATAGGGAAATCTTTTTGAATATTTATGTTTGAATTTTCTCGAAGGCATTCATTGTATAGCACAATGAAGGTAAGATAACAGTTTACCATGAATTAAATTTAATGAATTCATATATGTGTTGAGCTACTTACTCCATAGTTGGATTTCAGGGCAATTGTTGAGTACAAACCACTCCGCTTCTTTCCGATGAAGATAGTCAAGGGATATGATTTTCTTTTTGCTACTTGGACGACAATGTGATTCAAAAACTGACAACTGTCTTTTAGGAATATTAATATCCACATTTCTTTCCGGGCGATTAAATTTAGTTTGTACGCCCTGAAGATATTGTGAACAAAAAGGCAAAGCTTCATCGGCAACATAATCCTCCGCTATAGAACCTTCGGGGCGCGCCTTATTCCTTACATAATTTTTCAACTTCTTCATATATCACTCAAACGGATACACCCACCTCATGTAAATTGGTCCTCCGACGATAGCTTCTTGAGGTAAATGAAGAATTAAATGAATCATTATGTCAAAAAAGGCTGGAGGAAAAATTAACTCCAACTTGCACAAAAATTGTATCACTTGATCTTCTGCATTCTCCATGTCCTTAACAACCAATGTACGAGCACACATTTGCTTACAGAAATTGCAAAGCTCAATGGTTGTCTTCGAAATAGACTTATCCAAGCAGCCTCGAACTCCTACCGGCAACAGACATTGCATACGAATGTGACAATCATGAGATTTCAACCCAACAATGTTGCCATCATTGTCAGTTACTTTCTTAGATAAATTTGAACCGAAGCTATCAAGAAGTCTAACTCCTTTTACGAACTGACAAAAAAAATCTCTATCATCCGATGTGAAAGAGTACATAGGATGTGGTTTGATCAACTTCGTACCGTCTTCCTTGAGGTGCAACTCTTCTCGGATACTCCAATTCTAAGTCTACTCGTCCGTTGGTGGTGTCTTTAGATTTCTCATTCATAAGAAAAATACCGAGTAAACTATTGCAAACATTTTTCTCTACATGCATCACATCTAAATTGTGCTTCAGTTCAAGTTCGGACCAGTAATCAAGTTCAAAGAAAATACTCTTTTTACTCCAATTAAGCTCTTTTGGATCTCGCTTTCTTTTCACACCCCCAAAACTGACATGTTTACCCAACAAACGATCTGGAACATGCGCTAATTGTTCGAGTATGTCTTGACTATTGAATTTTCTTGGAGGACGTCCTTTTTCATAATTCTCATCAAACAAGCGACTCTTCCTCCACTTATGTGTAGAAGCTAAGAATCTTCTATGGCCAACATAAGCCGTCTTCCCAATTACCCGACATGAAGGAGTGTCTTTGTTGCATGAAGGACATGCTATTTATCCTTGACCACTCCAACCAGACAAACTACTACAGGCTGGAAAATCATTGATAGTCCATAATAGTGTTGCACGCATTCCAAAATACTATTTGTTGCAGTGTCTTTGGTTTGAACTCCCTCATCGCACAACTCCTTCAATTCGTCTACGATAGGCCTCAAAAAGACATCCATGTCCTTCCCAAGTGATTTCGGACCAGGAATCAATAAGGTCAGCATGAATGATGATTCTTTCATGCACAACCAATGAGGCATATTGTACGTGCAGAATATTACCGACCACATGATGTAAGATAAACTCATGTTACCAAATGGATTAAAACCATCAACAGCCAAACTCAATCGAACATTTCTGGGTTCTTTGGAAATATCAGGATATCTGGAATAAAATTGTTTCCAAGCACACCTATCAACAAGATGGTGCATCACACCATCTTCTTTCGACCGTCCTATACTATGCTAAGTCATATCATTTGTTGTATGCCTTGAACTATAAAGACGCTACAACCTAGGAGTCAAAAGGAAGTGCCGCAACACTTTGTGAGAGACTTTTTTCCCATTTGTGTCTTTGTCAACCCATCGGCTCTCACCACATACAAGACAACTTTGTTTTTGGGAATTCTCCTTCCAGAACAAACAACAGTCGTACTTGCAAGCATGAATTGATTGATAACCTAACTCTAACTTCGTCATTTTTTTCTTAGACTCATAGAATGAAGCCGAAATCTTATTCTCCTTTGGGAATGCAAATTTCATAAACTTCAAAAGTTCATCAAAGGAACTATTTGTCCATTTTATTCATAACCTTCATGTGCATCATCTTCGCCAAGAAGTTCAAGGAAGACAACCATGTCCAACTAGGGTATAACTCAGCTTCGACCTCTTGAAATAGGTCATCAAATTGATTCTTTGCACTATTTCCACGACCATCTGAAATTCCTTAATTGACGCATTCTTTGTTAGTGTCTTGTTCACCAATAACATCATTGATGATGTCAATCATCTCATCAGTCACTGGAGCCTCGCCGTCCACTACTGGAGGCATATCAACTTCATCGTGGTAGGTCCACTTCACGTATCGCTGCAGAAACCCATATCTGTGTATGTGAGCCTCCACCACATCCATTTTCTGATTCAGTATATTGACACACTGAACGCATGGGCATCTGACTTCTCCCGAAGTATTCACATGATTCTTGGCCATTTGTATAAATTCTTGAAGACCATTCCAAAGCTCATCAGAGTTACGTCGTCTATTAGTTATCCAACTCTTGTCAATCGTCATAACTGATTCAAGTGGAAAATAATAGACGACGTGAGGCGAAAAGGCTTGCGGGCCTATGGCGAGGCATGGCATCTTGCGTGAAAAGGCTTGCGGGCCTATGGCGAGGCATGTCCGCGGGACCTGGCGTGAGGCGTTATTGCACGGCCGAGGTGGTGTCCGCGGGACCTGGCGCGAGGCACTGCTGCGCGCCCGAGGTGGTGGGTCCGCGGGACCTAGCGCGAGGTGCTACTGTGCAGCCGAGGTGGTTTTCGCGAGACCTAGCGCTAGGCTCTACTGCACGGCCAAGGCGGTGTCTGCGGGACCTGGCGCAAGGCACTGCTGCGCAACCGAGGTGGTGAGTCTGCGGGACCTAGCGCAAGGCGCTGCTGCGCGGCTAAGGCGGTGGGTCTGCGGGACCTGGTGCAAGGCCCTACTGCGCGACCGAGGCGATGGGTCCACGGGACCTGGCGCGAGGCGCTACTGCGCGGCCGAGGCAGTGGGTCCGCGGGGCCTGGCAAGAGGCGTTGCTGCGCGGTCGAGGTGGTGGGTCCGCGAGACTTGGCGCGAGGCGCTGCTGCGCAGCCGAGACGGTGGGTCTGCGGGACCTGGCGCGAGGTGCTGCTGCGCAGCTGACGTGGTGGGTCCGAGAGACCTAGCGCGAGGCGCTGCTGTGCAACCGAGGTGGTGGGTCCGCGGCTCCTAGCGCTGCTGCGCAGCTGAGGTGGTGGGTCTGTGGGACCTAGTGCAAGGCGCTGCTGCGCGGCCAAGGTGGTGGGTCCGTGGGACCTATCACGAGGCGTTGCTGCGCAGTCGAGGTTGTGTCCGCGAAACCTGGCACGTGGCACTGCTGCATGGCCGAGGTGGTGGGTCTGCGAGACCTGGCACGAGGCGCTGCTGCGCGACCGAGGTGGTGGGTCTGCGGGACCTAGCGCGAGGCGCTGCTGCACGGGCGAGGTGATGTTCGAGGGACCTGGCATGGGGTGCTGCTTCGCAGAGAAGGTGGTGGGTCCGCAGGACCTGGCACGAGGCACTGTTGCGCGGCCAAGGTGGTGTGTCCACGAGACCTAGCGCGAGGCGCTGCAGGGCCTGGCACGAGGCACTGCTGCGCAGCCGAGGTGGTGGGTCTGTGGGACCTAGCGCGAGGCGCTGCTGCGCAGCCGAGGTGGTGGGTCTGCAGGACCTAGCGCGAGGCGCTGCTGCGAGGCCGAGGTGGTGGGTCCGCGGGACCTAGCACGAGGCACTGCTGCGTGTTCGAGGTGGGGTCCGCGGGATCTGGCGCGAGGCACTTGGGCACATGGGGCCTGGCGCTAGGGTTCGTGGCACCTGGGCGCGAAGGGTTCTTGTAATGCCCCAAATTTCCTAATAAGGTTTAAGACCTTGATTAGGAGGCCGGGAGGGCCATAATTGCTTTACTGTGTTATTTAATGATAATATGCATGTTTAGGTGTATTAAACATGCATGTGAACCCATTTGTGATTAATTGGGTGATTTTCATATTTTGGCAATTTCTGGCATTTTTGGCATATATGTGAAATGGGCATGGTGCTTTATTATTATTTGGTTATGCCAGGGTTACCCATCACAAGATGATCCTAGGAGGTAAGCTAGTGGGAAAGTCACAACGGGATTTAAGCTTGACTTGGAATAAGTCAAGGGGTATTTAGAGCATTACCGGGTTATTGGGTAATGGGAATTAATATTTGGTGATAAATTGGGAGTTAGTAAGATTAGGGGGAAATTCTAGAAGTT
This sequence comes from Humulus lupulus, assembly GCF_963169125.1. Taxonomy (NCBI): domain Eukaryota; kingdom Viridiplantae; phylum Streptophyta; class Magnoliopsida; order Rosales; family Cannabaceae; genus Humulus; species Humulus lupulus. Next base: position 55,929,751 of record NC_084796.1, on the reverse strand, counting down.
TTGACTATAATGTCCCCGGGGGTGTTTTCGGGACCCTGAGCACTAGGTTTTATTGGAAGCTTGAAGTAATCTTTTAAGAAATAAAAAAGAACGTTATGTACGTTCTCTCTCCCAAAAAGTTCCATTTTCGTCTCCCGATCGCGTTTTCGAAGGTATCTTGAGTTCTAAGACTTGGATTCAAGCGAGGATCGAGGCATAGCAATCCTAAGGAAAATTAGAAGCTTATTAGCGGGAGGATTTAGTTGAAAACAACTCAATCGGAGGTAATTCAAGTTTAAGTTTTTAAAAGTTTTAAGCTTGAATTGGATTTTGTAAATCGTTGAGTTTTTAGTTCATTTAAGCCTCAGGTTTTGGTGGTTTTGGACCATTGGGAAGTTTGGAAACTTTAATTTGATGATTTGGGAATGTGTTAGACATGTTTTTGAGAGGTTTTAAAAGGTTAAAAACGAAGAAAAATGGCTGCCCCGAAGTTGGGTCGCGGCCCTGTTCTTGGGTGCCACGGCCCTGATTCGATGAAGCTGGTGGCAGGAGTTTTTCCTACTGGGTGTCGCGGCCCTATGCATTGGGCGCCGCGGCCCTTGCTTCAGATTTGGCTGGGGGTCGTGGCTCAAGGTTCCTGGGCTGCGGCTCAAGCAGGCTTTTGAGCCCGTTTGCGTGTTTTGACCCCGGGAACATGGTTTTAGGCCTTGAGATCATTCCTACTACCCGGATTAGTGAGGATTGATGTCTTGGAGGCTAAGTTTTGGTTCTGGGATTGGTTTTAGAACTTGAACTCATTGGATCACCATTTGTGGTTGTGACTAGGTTATCAATGGAGGCTTGGAGTCGGGATCGTTCTTGTGGCTCATTTGTTGGTAACCTATGCTTGGACAGAAGGTAAGAAAATTGCACCCCATGTGTGATATGCATGGTTATTTTTTATGCATGTTGGATGTTTAAATGTAAACATTGATATCATATTGAATGCTTGGCAATCTTGCTCATTTGCATATGGTTATTATTGAGGCATGCTGGATGATTAAGTGTGATGCATGTGATGCACGAGAAACATGTGATTAGAGCATGCCATGAATGATGAATATGAGATTTGTCAGAGCTTGAGTCTTTGTGTTTGTGCATGATCATTATTATGCTAGCAACTGTTAAGTAAGCATGCTAAATGCCCCATCTTTGGATGTTTAACATATGATATATGCCTGGTAGCATTGCGTACTTGTGAACGGCATTGACTCATAAGTCAAGGATGGTTTTTGCATGTTTAATGCAAGCCAACAAAGATTAGATCTAATCGACATCTGCATTGAATGCCTCAAATGATCATTAATGCCAGACCGACCTCAAGTTCGATAAATATTAAAAGCGCTTGTCTAGCCCAAGGCTAGAAATCTAGAGCCAGAGCCGGAAAGGGCTAAGGTGACCCACAGGTCACATGGCTAGGAGGGTATGGGACCTCCAGAGAGTGGCTCATTAGTCACCTATCCAGAGCGTGGCTCATTAGTCACCTATCTTGAGCGTGGCTCATTAGTCACCTAACCAGAGCGTGGCTCATTAGTCACCTAACCAGAGTGTGGCTCATCAGTCACCTAACCAAAGCATGACTCATCAGTCACCTGTCCAAACTATGACTCATTAGTCACCTCTTCACCTGATGGCTAGTGACTCAATCATCAGTCACTCATCTTTTTAGAGCTATAAGCTCTGTGTGATGTAATGACATCATCTGATAATATTTTCATGAGCATATTCATGTTTTCTTACTGGGCTTCGGCTCACGGGTGCTTTGTGGTGCAGGTAAAGGCAAAAGAAAGCTGGACCATCCTTGAGTTGAAGAGCTTAGGTGATGACGTGTACATATGCAGCTGCTCGACCAATACATGGCCGAGGTTTGAAAGAGGAACTAGGGTTGAAGCCTGTTTTGCCGCTTAGATCGGCCTGTTGTAAGTATTTTCTTATAATAGACCTTTAAATTATATTTTTGGGATCCCAATGTATATAGTAAACGTTCTAATAAAATGTTATATCTTAACCAAAAATTTTAATCGTAAACCGCTAATCATACTTAGTTACACGTTTATGGCCAAATGACTCGATTAGCAACTTTAGCACTGTTTGCAATATGCACCGTAACGGTCCCTGGAGTTGGGGCGTTATAGTTCTAGTCTTCAGTGAGGCGGAGGCCTCGTGAGCTGCATGGGAGCATGACTCCTAAGAGCTTGGCACTTGGGTCTCCAACCATACGAGGGTCCCGCGAGGCACATGGATGCCTGACACATGGGCGCGAGGCAGGGGCCTCGCAAGGCCCAAGAGCATGAGACACACAAGGGTGTCGTGAGCCTTCGTATCTTCAAGAAGGCAGAGACCTGCGGAGCAATTGGAGTGTTGGCTAGAACGTGGTCTCATGAGACCTATAGGCCCGAGCCCGATAGCATGACTAAGTGACCATTAGCCACGTATTTCAACTAGGGATCAGAGATTTTTTCCTTGATGGATTTTTGGCATCCAGAACCACCATTCCGCTGCGTATTAGGAAACCCGTTCCTAATAATAATATCTCTTGTGGCGAAGGCCCTTCGCACTTTAGCTCATGGTATAACGACTTGAGGGTTGTCAAAACCCTGAAGGAGTTGGTTTGGAGCTGGAATGGGGCGAGCCCAACGAAATCCAAGAAGTTCTTGACATATGACTTAAGGGGAAGCAGAGCCCCCACCCTCATGTGTTCCCGACTCCAGGCGGCGAGCTTGATTTTACAGTCGGGATTTCCATCTCCCCAAGCGAAGCAGCTCCATTCGTTTGAGGTTGCTGGCCGGTACATCAGGGTGCCAGAGAGCCTAAGGTCGTGATACGCCAGCAACTCAGATATCTGACTGGTAGATGTGACTAATTTCTAGTAGTGCTCAGTCTCGAAAAACTCCTCATTCGAGATGGGGACTGAAGAGGTTTGGGAGGTGGAATGACGTGATGAAGAGTCTTCCATTAGAGAAAATGAGAGTGCACCAGGCTCGAAGGCGACGGTTACTTAGAGCTTAGGGTCTAACAGAACAGGCCTGATCTCAGGGTCTGGATCCGGATAAACAGCAACTTGGAGTATCCTTCTCTTTTTCTCCTCGACCTCGTCTATTTGGCGTCGAAAGTAGTCTCAAATATCTTCTTACTCACACCTTTCTTTGTACTCGCGTATCAGTCGTTGGTTTCGGGTGAAGGGCGATTCAGGACTGAGAGTTTATGGGAAGTAAGGGATAGTGAGCTCGGGCCCCCACTGATTCTCAGAGTATTGCGACATCTAACAAGAAAGAAAAGGGTGGGGACCTAGTATATTGGAAATCGCAAGGAAAGTATAATTTAGATAACTTAAGATAACGAGAGCTCGAAAGCTTAAGATAATGAGACTGCCTCAATCGAGATTGAAGTCTTGAAAGGGCGAGATTAACTCGAAGGTGATCCCCAAACCATTGTAAAGTTTGGGCTTCGAGCATGCACTCACACAAGAGTGGGGAGGTTAATATCAGTTTTAAGGAATCCTGCATTTTCAGGAAAAAAGCTGGCAGTTACCCCAAAAAGGTGATATTTTTGGGATTTGTACATTTAAAACCCTAAATCAAAAATCCCTATTTCTTAGGCTACACGAAACTCTCTATCACCAGAAAAACCTCATTTTTACATTTTTACACTAGAGAATTTGGGTCTAAAACCGTGATTTTGATCACATTATAATATTTTGGATCATAAGTTTGCTTAATTTCGATCAAATAGCCTTTAAAACTAGTGAAAAACCAGTAAATATATCCACAATACAGAGGAATCGCGTAAAAAATATATATATACCAAAGGAAGAGAGTCAAGAACAGAAACTTACGCAAAGTTGTATGTGGATATAATGAGATCATCTTCTGAAGGAGCGGTTGCAGGAAAGACTTCACAGAGTCGAAAATGCTGGAGTTATTTTGTTTCTCCCGTTTGGAGAACATGCAAAAAAGGAAAGCTCTGGTTCATGTTTTTTCTCTCTGGATAATGAAATGAAGGCGAGGATGAAGAAGAAAAAGGGGTATATATATTTCAGAGGGATGACAAAAGTCAAACAAATCTGGGCCTTTGGTTTGATTTTGAGTTTGATCCAACGAATGGGGTATAAATGTGACATTGGCGGCAAAAAGGAGATATGAAAAGACATGGGCAGATGTAGGGAGTACTCAAGTACTTTGAGTGTGCAATCCTTGACTGACGCGTGTCCATATACGAGTATGGTAGGTGGCACGGTTTTTAAAAGTAGAAGTTCAAAAGTTTCCTTCTCATAGGATTCAAACCAATACTTTTGAGGGGGGAAAATGTTACACTCAAATTTCGAGAATAGAAATTATGGTCTCGAAAGATAGGCTCGTAAAATGTAAGCTCGAAATAAGCAAGTGTGCCATGCCATCAGCATTTACGCGGATTGGGTTTGACAGTCACTCGGTATTAAGAAGACGACGATGGCATTGGTAAGCTCGGATCTACATGCGGTCTCGAAGATGTTTCGAGGTTACAAATCAAGCTCGAAGCTACAACTACAAGGGTCCAACACTTATATAAATTCCTAATTTGTTTGTATTGGTGATTGAGTATCATTCAGGAAGGATCGAGCCTGGGCATTGCGAGCTCGAAGATGATGATCTCGATAAAGTTACTTGCTAACGATGAGGCTAATCAAAATGACGAGTTCGTGATGTTGGTTGACCTTGAAAGTATGTAAGTTAAATGTTCGAGATCGGTAATCGCGAGGTCGATAATCTAGTTTAAATACGACAGCTGTTAGAAAATCCCTATTTCTTGGGGATTTGTTGTAATCTGATAATGAATCTCGATTATCATGGAATATTATATAATTAATGCATTTATTTGTATTTATTTGAAATTTGAATTATAACTTCTCGAAATAAGGGGGAAGGAATTTTGTAAACTAGCCTATAAATAGACTGGAGAAATTCATTTGGAGATACGCTGAATTTGGTAATGGGAATACTCTGCGAAAATTGATTTCTAAAAGCTTTGAGAGAATTCAATCATTCAATAATATTGACTTGTGGACTATGCGGATTTTAACTGCTGAACCACGTAAAATATCTCGTGTTTTTTATTAATTTTTCTAATTCTGTATTTAGTGTTCTTCTATTATAAGTTGACGAAAAACGACGTCAACAACGTGACACTCTAAAATTGCTCCAAAACACTCTTTCTATTTTCTAAATTTTTCACATGTTTTAATTCTTTTTTAAAATTTATGATTATTAGTTAATAATTAAAAAAGAAAAAACTATAACATCTAAACCATCTAAATATCTAAAATTAAAAACTCTTCACATGTTATTCTTTTTAATAATATTTATGGATATATAATAATAAATATAAAAGTAATTAATAGAGTCATAACCGAATTATTCAAATTCTGAATAACTATATTCAAATTGGTATTATTATAATAATTTATTTTTGAAGTGATATATAATTTATTGATATCTTGAAAAAATTTCATCATTTACATTTTTAAAAAAAATCTTTTGATTGAAATAAAATGAAACAACTTCATAACAAACTTAATAAATTGATGGACAACTCATAACCACCAAGACTAAATTGATGGAGAAAATACTCTAAAAAAAATAGTTAATCCATATTATTTATGCTTTTTATTTAAATGCAAATAATTTTATAAAAATATATGCTAATAACATATATACTATTATAATAATAAACATCCTTTTCCTCATTTTTTGTTCTACTTTTATAATATATGGCTATTAATTAATCAATAAAAAATTCTTTTCTCTTTTTTATTTTAATAATAATTATAATATATGTTAATTAAAAATATCTATATATACTAAAAATACTAAATAATCTATCTATTTTTATTTTTAACCTTTTGATAAAACATGTGGTTCAAATAAATTATTTATTTATTCTTATTTTTAACATTTTGACAAAACACGAAGTTTGCAAGTTAATTTTTAAAAATCAATGGTCCAAACAGGTAATTGACTAAAATACAATGTTCAAAATGGTGAAAACTCTTACAGAAAATATAAATTATATAAATTTATATAATTTGCTTTTTATAAGGAATTTTTAACTTTTTGAATAAATACATAGTGTGAAGGTTAATTTTTAAAAATAAAGTGTCAAAATGGGTAATCGGTCAATATATGGTGTTCAAATAATCAATATTTCTATTATTATTTCTAACATTGTTGACAAAAAAAAAGGTCCAAAAATAAAAGATGTAAATGGGTAATCAACCAAAATAACTATTATTATTCAGAATTTTTCAAAAACTTACAGGAGATTTGTTATACAATGAATAACATCTTTAAAAAACCATGATCAAGATATTACCACGTCTCCATGAAAGAAACATATTATATGGGTATGATAAAAAAAAAATCTCTACTATACAATTTCCAAAAAAAATATTTTTTTAATTATTATAAAAAACTACATGAAGCGATATTATGTTTTCTAATTTAATAAATAATTTGTGTCTTTTACTTTTAAAAACTTTATAATTGGATAGATCTTATATTAGTGGGTTTTATTTAAAATAAAAAAATAATAATACGAATAAGTCAATAAGGTATACAAGCGTTCTATGGACTAATATTCTGATACACGACAAATTAAAATGATTTATTTTAAATTGTAAAAGAAAAAATCTAATGAAATACCAAATCCAACAGCTTATAATAATTGCCAATCATTGACAAAAGAATACACTGCTGCTATGAGTCTTTGGGTCATTAGTTTAACCTTTACGACTAGCAAGAATTCACCTACTTATCCTGTTCACTCACAGACGCACGGGATATATTTGGTGAAAAAAAAAGTACAAACTACAATAAATATAAGGGAATTTTCTAGCAAGGACTTTACTTTAAGTTCTATTGTTGGAGCTCTCAGTGTTCTCAACTCATAAATAATTTTTGGAGCGATTTTTTTATAATCGTGTATATTGTAGCTATTTAGAGCATCCTGTAAATTTTTAGAAAATTACAATAGTTTACAGTACCAAAAACCAAGTTCAAACATGTTGCACGCGTGACTAATTTTTTTTATGTGCGTAGAAACAACATGTTTGAACCTAGTTTTAGGTACTGTAAACTATTCGGAATTTTCTAAAAATTTGCAGGATGCTCTAAATAGCTACAATATACACGGTCATAAAAAATAATCGCGCCAAAAACTATTCATGAGACGAGAACACTGAAAGCCCCACCGATAGTACTTAAAGTGAAACCCTTACAGAAGAATTGCCATACATATATGAGTAATTCTAGGGTACTACTCTTAAAAATGGGCATACTAGTGCAACCTTTTATGTTTTTTAATATTGACATGATTTTCAGCAAGTTTTTTTTATCACTGTGTATATTATAATTATTTAAAGTATTATGTAAATTTTTGAGAAATTTCAAATGATTTATACTATCGAAAATATTATTAAATTAATTTGTTGTACGCGTGACTTTTTTTTATGCGCGTAGAAAATAACTTGTTTAAAACATATTTTTGATATTATAAGCTATTTAAAATTTTCTAAAAATTTATAGGATTTTCTAAATAACTACAATATACATGATCATACAAAAATTACACCAAAAATCATTCAAATACTGAAAACAGTGCACTAGAGCTCCCAAAAACATAGGGTACTCTATAATTTTCCTATATTTTATATAGAAGATAATAATAATTATTATAGGAAAAAAATGACATAGGATATACTTATCATTTAATAATTATAATAGTTTTGAAATGAAACTTGTTATTTTTTCTTCCCAACCAAACAGAGTGAAGAATGAGGTGAAAGACTGTTAAATGAGATGAAAAGAAGAAGAAATTAGAGATGATTACTATTTCTAGTTACATTTAAAATAAAATTCCATTATAATTTCAAATTACTCACTTCAGACATTTTCCAATAATAAAAGAATTACAATTTAGAAAAAATACACCAGCCATTGTAATTTTAAAATATTTGATTTATATAGTAAAATAATAAATATAAAAAATAGGATCCAACAATCGATCGCAACTCTCTTTCGACTCAAAACGAGTTCAGTACTTCTCCATTACTGCTTTTGAAAGCCATCATTTCTCTTCATCGTCCGACCACACTTGTCATACCCCGATAGTCGTTGGTAGCCGCCGACCTCAATCTTGAAAGCTCGTCGTTAGACTCAGTCATCTATTGTTGCGACAAGTCAAGATTTAAATTTAAATCCAACTCAGCAATTTAGTTCAGTGTGCAATGCATAGTAAAAAATCTCCTCACTTGTGTTGTATGTATCTTATCTCCGATGCTTTCAGATGTGTTTTTTTTCTTCTCCCCCAAAAGCATCAGACTTTAGTATTCACCACAAACGCCGCCAATGACATGCATCAAACTTCCATGCTTAAAATTGTGGAGGAGCTTAATACTATTTATAAGATGATTTTGAGATAGAACCATACTTCTAACATGTCATGAAGTGATTCAATCATACTTCCACTTGACTATGGACAAAAATTTATAGTTTGTTTTTAATCTTGCTAGAATCTAATGTAATTTTTATTTAAATTTGGAGATATGTACCGTATAAATATCAAATATTTCACATTTGTTACAGTCAAATACATTAAAATTTTATTTTTACAGTAAAAATAATCAATATTCAATATATCTTAAAGATAAATATTTAATTTTTTTTTGTAGCAAAAATACATATAAAGTTGCTAAAACATTACTTTTGTAAGTATATTAGAGTTGTTAAACATGTTGACTACGCAGACATTTGTCACTTTGTAATTAGTCAATTTCATAAATAAAAATTTTAAAAATATTTTAAATTATAGAAATGAATTAAAAAGATATTTTAAATTAATTCAAAATTTAAAAAATACATATTTTGAGGACAAAAATACCCAAACTACAAGGTGATACATATCTGGTGAATCAAAACTTAACAATTCTAACAGAGGAGGTACTGACAAAAGTAATGTTTTAACAACTTTGAGTATTTTTGCCGCAAAGAAAAAAAAATTAAGTATTTATCCTTAATTTGAACATTTAGTATTTTTATCGTAAAAATAAAAGATTAATAGGTGTTTGTTTTGAGTAATTAAGTTTATTTTGGAAAATGTAGAAGAACTTATGATGGAAGTAATATTAAATTCTTGTGTACAAAATGTTTACTTTACCCTTAAAATACATGTGGGGTTCAATTATTAACTTTACTCCCTTAAAATTTGAACAAAACATAGGAAGAGATTTAGATTCTCATTCTCACTATTACTTTACCCCATACCAAACACCCCTTAAGTATTTAACAAATGTGAAAAATTGAGTATTTATGCAGCAAATACTCTTAAATTTATTTATCTAACTATTAATTTGAAAATTGTATCAATAAATTTATCTATGAGAGTTTTGTAAACATAAAAAAATTTAGTTATGTACACGTGAATAAGTTTTAAAAAAAAATATTTTTTTTGTTAATTTTTGCATGCCGTTTTAAATGGGATAGTGAAAGAAAATTCGTAGAAAACGTGTGAAGTATTGATTGAATATATTCTTTAGGAGATTTGGACCATTTCCGAGGTCAGTCAGCCAACTACCAAAATACCATTTCATACTCTTCTACATTATCTTCCTACTCCAATATTCTATTTTACCTAATTAAAAGGCTTCTCTTTTATCCAAGAAAAAAAACATTGGAAGTCTTTGAGTAAGCGTAAAAATTTATGAAGTTACTCTTTAATAGTTCTTTGGCTAAGTTAGTAAATCAAGTAAAAGTTGTAAAATCATTTTATTATAATATTTTAGAGTAAAAGTGTATAATTACTTTCAATCAAGAAATTTCCCCTTAACTTTGGGGTAAAGGAAAGAAAAGGAAGAGGAGAGTATGTTTTAATAAAGATAAAGATGGTTTCATCATTTTTGTTGACTTTAGATTATGAAAGGAAATCTATAATTTTTGGGCTGAGTAGGCTTTCATGGACTTTTTGATCAACTTCTCCATGTTGATCAGTCATCACCACCAACTTCCTCAACCAATTCCTCTTTTATTTCCATCTCCACTATTTGCTTATTTTTCTCTTTCACATATTCAACAAAAATTAATTAATTTTTTTCTTTGAAGATTTGGACAATCCTTCTTTTTTTAATAAATGAAAAAACTTATAAATAGTAGCTCATATTGCGAGAAATTTATATTGTAAGTAATTGTATTGATATCTTTATTTGTTATAAATGTCATCCCTCAAAATGCCATAAATACCCCTACCTAAAGCGTGTCCAAACACCCGAAACCAAAAAAAATATATAATATTATTCGAGGCGTGTGTATATATATTTAGGTAATTTATATATTTATATATATAAATTGTTGGGTATATCAATTCAAATTATAAGTTATTACAATTGCCTATTATAACATATTTTTATATTTTTATGTAATTTTTATTAAAATATTATATATTTATATGAAAATACATTTTAATGCTAAATATAATACTATATAAAAATATATTATAAAACACAATTAATTATAATACAATATAATAAAATATGATAGGGGCATCAAACACAACATAAATGTATTATCCATCCAAAAAAAAGTGCAAAAGTTTGGAAAAGATTAAGTGATTTTTCATTATTATTTGTTATTATCTCAAAAAGAAAATAAAAGCAATTAAATGCGATATATTCACAACAATTATATATTCAAATAAGTAAGAAGTGGTTAATCCACATACAAAGTATGAACTATTCTATTCTATTTTAGGACTACGTAGTATGGACTCATTCATTCTCATCTCACATCTTTAACAAAAGTACAACATGAATTACTCCAAAATTGTGTCATTTTCCTTTTAGGAATAAACAAAGTCAAGTCATTTTCAAAAATATGTTTACAGTTTTAGAGTTCATAAGAGCAATCTTTTGGTGGCCAATGTTGGTTGGTTGGGTGAGTAACTTAGAGTCACAAATAATAATTAAAAATGAAATATAATAAGAATGAGAAAAGAAAAGTCAATTACTAAGATTATTAGAAAACCAAGTTGGCAGTATTATATACTTCATTCTTTTAGTTGATAATTATTCTTCAACTAATCCATTACACAATAAGAAGTTAAGAACTATGCAATGGCACTTCAATAGAGAAAGTAAAAAAGTATATAAAAAAATTAAGAGGACCCAATAATGATTAGTCTTAATTGATATTATAAAGTTTAATTTTAAGTCAAATTTCATTATTTATGTGATGTGTTTTACTAGAAAAAAAAAAAGAGCTTGGCAAATATACGTTAATGGCGTTTTGTGAATCCCAATAAACAAATTGCATTAACCATTTTTTTTCTTACAATATTGATTTACAAATTGAAATTTAAATGTTTGTAAATTTAACAATAATTTACCAAATGTAACCCACCAATATTAAAATTTCATCATTTGCATAATTATATTTGTATCTAGTGTTAAATCCTCTAGTGATAAGTCAAAATATTTACAAAAATTTCTACAATGGGTGAACAACTTCAACAACACATGTCTCCATGAATCCTAGGCATCCACATCACTCTACTCATATTAAATAAAATTGTACCATCCAAACAATGATATTGATTAATCACAAGACTTTTTTTTTTATAAGCCTCTTAGTTTTGGCCTATCTATAAGAAATATTATCTTTATATATATGTATATAATTTAGTTGTATTGTATACAATCATGGTGGTGTTTGGTAGATTATAAAGATTTTGCTTAAGAAATGAGTAATGACCTTTGGAAATTCCAAACAATGATTAACCCCAAAGAAATTTAAAAAACCTTGAATGTGAATAAAAATTTATCATCACAAATGTCCAAAATAGAGGTACATCATAATCTCCATGCTCCCTAGTCTACCATATAATTTTCATTTTACTTTTCTTCAAGCTCAAATTCCAGCCATGCAGGTCAGCAGGTACAAAATGTAATAATCATTAATCATTTCCAGGCTACTTTAGTAAATATGATAAAAATAAGTAGCCGAATTAGAACTATTAATTATTATATTTTTAGCAAATCTAATTAAAAAATTTAAAGCAAAACGTTATAATATTGATTATGGATAAATAAATAACAATTATTTTTATTTGGGTTTTTGAAAAAGCCACACTTTTTTTTTCTTCTTCTTCTTCCTCAACTGATCTTCTTCTCTTTCCCCGCGTTTTCTCTCTTCCACGCCGGAAAAACTCGCCGGCGACGCTGATCAGCGGCCATAATCCACCGTCGTTGTCGTACTGAGTAGCACCGTTTTCGAGTTTGAGTTCAGGCTAGGCTTAGGGCTAGTATGGGGAACTGTAACGCTTGTGTGAGAGCTGATATTATAGTAGAAGAACAGAGCAACCACGGCTCGAACCGGAACAAGAAGAAGAAGAAGCACAGGGAAACTAGACCCAACCCGTTTTCAGATGACGCGATTCTGTCACCGGCTCCGATCCGGGTCTTGAAGGACGTGGCTCCCCTGAGTCACCGGACTCGGATCGGGGATAAGTACGTACTGGGTCGGGAGCTCGGCCGAGGCGAGTTCGGTATCACGTACCTCTGTACGGACCGAGAGACGAAGGAGGCCCTGGCTTGCAAGTCCATTTCCAAGAGAAAGCTCAGAACAGCGGTAAAGTAAAATGAAATATATGTTACCAAAAAAAAAAAACCGTTGAAATATGTTCTTATTGGAATCCATGGATGTGGGTGTTTTTATAATATATGTATGTTTGTATATATAGGTTGATATAGAGGATGTGAGGAGAGAGGTGTCGATAATGTCGACGTTGCCGGAGCACCCGAACATCGTGAAGTTGAAGGCGACTTATGAGGACCATGAGAACGTTCACCTGGTCATGGAGCTTTGTGAGGGAGGCGAGCTTTTTGATCGGATTGTGGCTAGAGGGCACTACAGTGAGCGAGCGGCGGCCACGGTGGCCAAGACCATAGCCGAGGTGGTGAGGATGTGCCATGCCAATGGGGTTATGCATAGAGATTTAAAGCCTGAGAACTTCTTGTTCGCTAACAAGAAAGAACATTCACCTCTCAAGGCCATTGATTTTGGTCTTTCAGTGTTCTTCAAGCCTGGTATATTTTAGATTTTAATTTTAATTTTTTGCATATTCTTATATTTGTGTTTGAGATTTTAAATGGGTTTTCCTTAATTTTTTTCTTCAATTAAAGAAATAATGATATGATGTTCAGGGGAGAGGTTTTCGGAGATTGTGGGGAGTCCGTACTACATGGCTCCGGAGGTGTTGAAACGGAATTATGGACCAGAAGTTGATATTTGGAGCGCCGGAGTGGTTCTTTACATCTTGTTATGTGGAGTTCCTCCATTTTGGGCAGGTACTTTTCTGATTCATTGAAATGATTTTGACATTACTTGTTCATTTATTACAACTTTCTATTTATTCTGGGCAGTGAGTTTATTCTATTTACATGGGTATACTTTTTATTTATTTATGTATGTATATACTGTATACAGAGACTGAACAGGGGGTAGCTCTTGCAATATTAAGAGGGGTAATTGACTTCAAAAGGGAGCCATGGCCTCAGATTTCAGAGAGTGCTAAAAGCCTCGTTAGGCAGATGCTAGAGCCTGATCCAAGAAAGCGTTTGACTGCTCAACAGGTGCTTGGTATGTTCTTGTAATTTTCTTTTGGTTAAATAAATTATTCTATTAATGAATTTAAATAGTGCTAGCTTCATCAGGGTATCTCCTACGTTGTTTGTGTGAGGGTGATTTTTTTTTTTTGTTACTTTGCTGATAGTAAAAGCTATCTAAAGGACAGACATAGAGGATCTTCCCAGTGCTACAAGTGTTATTGTCCCCTATCTATTAGACTGTTTCTATGGACTATTGTTTATGTCTAATATGGAATGATATGACTCCCCAATACCAATAATTGGCTTGCCAACCTGTCTAGAATGAATATTTTTGTGAAACGCGTAATGACTAAAGATCAAGAGCTCAACGGGTGTCATACTGAGTGATTCTGCAAATGGCTAAGTAAATTTATGAGCTGGTAAATTCATTTCATTTTGATTTGGGTTACTGCAGAACATTCCTGGATTCAAAATGCAAAGAGAACTTCAAATGTTCCTTTAGGAGATATTGTGAGGACAAGGCTTAAACAGTTCTCTGTCATGAATAGATTCAAGAAGAAAGCCTTAAGGGTAAGCATCTTTGCCAACTAAAGTACCGGTTGCTGGTTCAATGACACAAAGTTTATGAATATGTTTGTGATTTGGGCCTGTTTCAAACAATTAATGTAGGTCATTGCGGAGCACTTATCTGTTGAAGAGGTAGAAGTAATTAAAGATATGTTTGCGTTGATGGACTCTGACAAAGATGGAAAAGTAACATTTGAGGAGCTAAAAACAGGACTGCGGAAGGTTGGTTCACAACTGGGTGAGCCAGAGATTAAGATGCTCATGGAAGTGGTAAGCATTTACCATTATAAGTTCATAATGGAAGTTGCTTAAATTTATGTAAATATGCAGTGCTTTATGATCTCAAATTTCATCAGTAATTCCACATTCATGGTTTCTTTCTATCATCTGTCCAATTTTGGACTTTTATGCATCAGTAGTCGTGCAATTATCAATTTGAGCTTATAGCTAGACCAATTATTCATGGTTTCTTTTCATTTTTAAAAAATTGTCCTTTGGTAGCAACAGGTTTCAATCATGCCTTGTTATCTTTTATAACTACTATCTTTCTTATTAAAATTCACCTTAAGCAGCAGCAACCTAGTTCTAAGATCCTCCAATCTTTATTCATATAATTATTTATCTACATGTTATATTACTGATAGAATCTTGTTGTCTTAGGCTGATGTTGATGGAAATGGAGTATTGGACTATGGAGAGTTCGTAGCAGTGACAATTCACCTGCAGAAGATGGAGAACGATGAGCACTTCAAAAGGGCATTCATGTTTTTTGACAAAGATGGTAGTGGATATATAGAATTAAACGAGTTAAGGGAAGCATTAGCAGATGAATTAGGGGAGACTGATAGCATGGTGTTGACTGAAATAATGCGTGAAGTTGACACAGACAAGGTTTGGCCTTCAATCCCTATCTCTTACAGTGTATAAATTATGCCTCATTGAGCTGTATCTATCTTTTCCAGTCACTTGATATATATTTTTCTTAAATTGTTTTTTTTCAGGATGGACGTATCAGTTATGAGGAATTTGTTGCTATGATGAAAACCGGAACTGATTGGAGAAAAGCGTCTCGCCAGTATTCAAGAGAAAGATTTAAGAGCTTGAGTCTAAATCTAATGAAAGATGGTTCTCTGCAGCTTCATGATGGGATCAGTGGTGTAGCTGTTGCAGTATGAGGCATGATATTTTCATAATTTCGATTTTTTACTTTTATTTTTTTGCAGCTAAAGAGTGTTCCTTTCATTTTTCATTGGTGCACCTGACAAGTATAGTATCATTTGCATCGTGATGTAAGAAAATTTCAAGCTTTGGGTTCAAATTCAATAACACATCACCTAAGCTTTGCCGAATGCTTGTGGACTACATTGGCCAGTCTTCTGTCAACATGGGGCTGCAATGAAGCTTGCATCAGAGGCCTGCAAAACGGCTACAATTGTTAGCATGTTTGTGCAACAATTTGTGTTCTGTCACATTTACTTGTATATTTCTCTGTATCTTTTTGGGGTTTTTTGTTTGAATTTGTTTTAGTAGTATTTACGGCTTATGTTTTCAAGTCTTATTTATATTATAATTTTGTAGCTATTTTTAGAGGGAATACTAATTTGTTTTATCTTGTGTATTCTCTCTTTCTACATCAAAAAATAACTTCACTGAACCCTCCCACCAAACCAAGCAAAGCTAACTAACACACATGGCGTCCACATTTCTCATCTATTCGGGCTTAGGCCTAGGCCCATTTTAATGAACATCAAAGCCTAGGCCTACTTTGACGATCATCACGGGCTGCTAAGTTACGTGTCTTCGAGACTTTACATAAATATAGGAAAAATATATATAGTTTCTAAATTTATGGGGAAAAAAATAATTATACAGAATATGGTAAGTTTTGGAAAAAAAAAAGTTTAAAATATGGTAATTATTACCATAAACTTAATTATACAACTCTTTCTCTCTTTTCTTGTTTCTTTCTTTCTCCTCCCTCATTCAGTGTCCATCTCAGATATTTGTCGGTGATGCCACCTCTGTCGCTGCCCCCAACGACGACGACCTGGTTCTTCTTCTTCTTTTTCTTCTTCCTCTTTCTTTCTTTCTTCTTCTTCTAAATCAACCCACCATTCCAAAACTACCCTTTCCTCTTCTTCTAAGCTTGTTCTCATTGTTTATATATATATATAATGTCTATGTTTTTGTTTATGGCCTTTTCAGGGAAAAATTTGTCTTTTGCTGTGTGACCGTGAGAAAGCAGCAATGTTATTTGGTGAACAAGATGAAGAAAAATTACAGATTCCAAATGCATCCTCTCATCTCATGGGAATTCATTACTAGTTTTTATTTTCTTTTTCTTTCTTCAAATCTAGTTTTATTCTTCTTCTTCTTCTTTTTCACATCTGATTTTGTACTTCATATTTGATTTTTCTGGGTTTTTTTTTCTTCTAAATCTGTTTAAGTAACCAGGTACCATAACGCCTGATTCATTTTATTCATATCAGATTTTTTTAGACCTAGGTGTAACCAGTTACAATAACGATTAATTTAGATTCTTTTGTTTAGATTTGATTTTGTTATCACACCTGACTAAGTAACCAGGCACCATAGCAATTGGTTCTTTTTTTTAGATTTGTTATTTTTTTCAAACCTCGCTGTAACCAGTTACGATTATGATTAGTTTAGATTTTTTGTTTGAATCTTATTTTTTTCCAAGGCTGGCTAAGTAAACGGTTACCATTGCAACTGTCTCTGTTTTTTTTCATATTTTTTTCAGACCTAGTTGTAACTAGTTATCTTCAAGATCAATTTAGTTTATTTTTTTCATATCAGTTTATTTTTCTTCCAAATCTCACTAAGTAACCAGTTACAATTAAGTTAATATTTTGATAATGGTACATTACTTAAAAAAATAAAACTGATTTTTATAGTTGTAACCAGTTACTACAACACCATTTAAATAATAAAACTGATTTTTATAGTTGTAACTGGTTACCACACATCATTAAAAAATGGACAGTGGCATATGATTATTATCACAAAAAAAAAATCAAAATTATTTTGATAGTGGTAACCAGTTACTTGTGGATAAAATGTTGATTAAAGAAGATAAAAAATGGAAGACAAGAAGAAGAAACGAGAATAAAAAGTAACTGGTTACACCTAGGTCTAAAAAAAAATCAGATATGAATAAAATGAATTAGGCGTCATGGTACCTGGTTACTTAAACAGATTTGGAAAAAAAAAACCTAGAAAAATCAAATATGAAGTTCAAATACGAAGGCCGATTCATTTGGCTTTCTTACATACCAAGAGAGTGGTTTTCAGATGAGCATCTAAATGATTGCAGTGTCATAGAGGCTTCCTTTGTGAGTGGCAGTACAAGAAGATTGCATATGGAAAAGTGTGGCCTCTGCCTTCTATTTCAGCATGATGAAGATGAGTTTAAGAAAACAATTACTCACTATATGAAGTCATCGTCACAAAATGAGGATCTTGTTTTCTCACTGCGTCGGAAGTAGAGCTGTAAATGTGGGCCGGGCCCACTTTTTTTTTGCTAAAAAATGTGAGGATGGAGAATTGAACCCTCCACCTCTTCTTTAACCATCAATGGACTTACCACCAAACCAAATACATTTCTTTGTTTTAATTATAATTTTAGATATTTTTATATACTTTTTAACAATATTTTACACAAAATTATATCAAAGATAATTATTAGAATTTTAATACCTACTAATAAATGCTAAAAATTTAACTAACAAATCTTAAAATAAATTAATATAATTATAAAAATATAAACATTGAGAAAAATAAGACATATATTATCATTTTTATTTATTAATTATTGACAAATAAAAATTTATTATGATTATTAATGTTAAAATATCGGGTTTTTTATCATGTCGTGTTTTCGGGCTAGTTTATTCGTGCTTTCGTGTCGTGCCTTCGGGCTTGTCGTGCCGTATCGTGCTAAGCCCGTGTCGTGCCTGGCCCAAGCCCATATTTTTTCGTGCCGTACCTGGCCCAAGCCCATATTTTTTCGTGCCGTGTTGTGCCCAAACCCATATTTTTTCATGCCGTGTTGTGCTCGTGCCTCCCGGGCTTGTGCCGGTTTCGTGCCGTGCTCAAAAGCCCGGCCCGTATTTACAGCTCAAGTCGGAAGTAGTAGTCACGATAATCAGCTTGGATGATATAGTTGGCAGGATTGGCCGTGCCAATGGCGAGGATGGTGGCCAGACCCTCAGCGCGTTGAGGCCTTGGGATTTGGTCCACAGTCATGGAGACCATTACATGATCTATAGCGGTGATAGTGATTGCCCACAAACAGAGCTAACTACATATATTATTATATGGAGAGGATTGAATTTATACCAGACAACAAGCGTTATATATATAAATATATATATATATATATATTGATATGTAAAGTCGTAAATAATAGTTAGGTTAGATGGAATGGCCATCGATCTGGGTGACCTTACCTTGTACGTGAGTATTAAGGTTAGGCTGTTCAATGTGTAGTATGTAGGGTAGGGACCAATGGGTGTTCGGTTGAATTTCATAGTTATCACTTAAAAACTCCAATTCAAATATTGATTGGTTATTAGGATTTGAGTGTTGCTGGCACCTCAAAAATAGATTAAAATTATAAAAAATAATCTCAAAATAATAAAAAATAGGTACCTAAAAAAGTATAAAAGATAAAATATGGTATACAAATGAAGTTTTACAAATATATGAAAAAAAAACTCCCATAAAAATGTAAACAAAAATAATATGCCATAAAAAACTTTAAACAAAAAAAACTGTCATATTTTTCAAAGCTTATAAAAGAATCTCATATTTGGTATAATTTCCTCTATTTTTAAGGGGAAATTTGAGATTCTATGCTTAACAAGGAGTCCTAATAAAAAAAATGCTTGGGATTTTGACCTATTCAAAATGATGCCAATTGTTGCTACTATACAAAATGCCATTGACATATTTTCTCCCATTTTTCTCTCCATCAACCCATTCTTCTCAACTTTTCTTCTCTCTTGCTCCCTAGAAAAAATTTATGGGTATAAGAGAATTCAATGTAATAGCAAATATTTCTTACTTAAGATACTAAATTATTACATTTCGAAT
Organism: Humulus lupulus; assembly: GCF_963169125.1. Classification (NCBI taxonomy): domain Eukaryota; kingdom Viridiplantae; phylum Streptophyta; class Magnoliopsida; order Rosales; family Cannabaceae; genus Humulus; species Humulus lupulus. The sequence continues at coordinate 55,910,421 of NC_084796.1, read as the reverse complement.
AAATCTGGGTAGGATTTTTAATTTTCTTGTTATTTTTTTTTTCAAATCTGAAACTTTGAAATATGCAGAAAATCGACATTGCTCGATGGTTGCTTGATGTCAGCTCGATGGGGCATTCAAAATCAAGATTTTCATGAAAAATTTGACTTTGCTCGATGGTGGTTCGATACTGCTCAATGGTTGCTCAATGATGCTCGATGCGATTCTTGCAAGAGACATAATTTTTTACACGAGTGTCTGTTTCGGGTGATTGTTTTTATTTATTTTGGGTATTTTTTTTTAGATCTACCCGTTTGAGATGTGCATATACACATTTTTAATTTTTAAACATGTATATCTTGAAAAAAATACCTAAATTAAAAAAAATCACCCATAACGGACATTCGAGTGAAAAATTATGTCTCATGGAACAATCACATCGAATATCATCGAGCAACATCGAATTTTTCATGAAAATCTGGATTTTGAAGGCCCCATCGAGTTGGGGCATCGAGCACCATCGAGCAATATCGATTTTCTGTAGATTTCAGATCTGAAAAAAATTGCAAAAAAAAAAAAATCATGGCCAGATCTGTTTGAAATACAGTATTTAGTGTCTTAAGTGAAATACACATCACTATATTTGAGAAACAATTACTTACCCATAAATTTCTACTCCAAGAGTCCTTAAAATGTATGTTGCTTTGGGTATTGTTTTTATCTCTACAAAACGGTTGAAGTTATGAAGGTTTTTCAAGTGTTGGTGGTGCCGTCGCTGCCGTTCATAAAATTGAGAGAAAGTTGTATCCTAATCAATACAAATGAGAATAATTTGGTCAATATACATTTAAATTTGGGTAAAAAAATTTAATTAACTACTTATGAGGTCATTTATGATTAACTTAATAGTAACCTGGGTATTTATCAAATTTTCTCTATTTTTAATCATGGAAAAATTACACAGTATACCCATTTTTAGAATTTTAGTTAATACTTCCGATCAAAAATTAAAAAAAAATACGTACTTTTTCAGTCTAACATTCTTATTATACCATCAACTTAATATATATATATATATATATTTATCTATTGTATTGTTTTCTTCAAATTTTGTTGGTTTCACTTATTTTTGTAAGAATATGGTGAATTGTGATGAATGTGAGAAAGATAGTTTGGTATGTTTTTATAAAAGATAAGTAGAAACTTGATAAAATAAATAGTATGGGCAAAGATGGTTAATTTAATTGTAAACCGGCTATTTATTAAGTTTTTCCTATTTTCAAAGAGAATTTATATGGTCTGATTTTTTAATTGTTTTTAAAAAATATGGTCTTTTATTTATTTATATATAGTAATCATTTATAGAAATATTTTTTTTAGTTAAATATATGGGATGGAGTTTTCAGATATTTGAATTTTTATGAAAAATGGCTATATAGTTTGTTAAGATATAGTTATAATTATTTGGATAAATAATACTTTTGTTCCCGAACTATGACCCCTATATGATCGTGCTACCCGAATGATTCTTATTGTTAAAAATTTTCCCTCGAACTATACACGTTACTGAAATATGAGACTTTTCTTAGATTTCATCTTTGGTGGCTAACAAATTTGTTATCCCCAAAATTTTGTTCGATGAAGTGGCAATCGGAGGGGACAAGTGGCAATGCATGGTCAGTAAATGACACATTAATAGTCAATAAATGTGTTGATTAAAGAAGTGCAAATGTTGGAAGTTGACCTGCGGAGTTATGATATAACTGGTCAGAAAATAGATTTACCTGGTCAGGAAGGGACTTGCCCGACCAGGTAAGGTTTTTGGCCGACCAGTCACTTCAGTAATGTGATATAGCCGACCAGTCATCTCATAGATGGGTTTAATCCAACCAGTCATCTCAGAAATAGGTTTCATCCAACCAGTCATCTGAGAAATGGGTTTCATCCGACCAACTATGTCAAATTGAAGGAGTAGCCGGCCGGATGTGTGAGAATCTTAGGAGTTAATTGCCCAGTGACTTCTTTACAGAATCTCAATAACAACTTCAACCCGAATGGCTCGCAACTACCGCGCGAATCTCTCAAATATTCCGAAGTAATAGCTATATTGTTGTAATTTAAATTTGTTTATTATTTATTAATTAAAGTTGGTTGAAACAATCAAAGACCCCATCAAAACATGATATTTTTCATGTACGATCCATGAGCCTATAAATAAAGAGCTAATGGCATCATTGGGGGGATCAGATTTTTGGAGATTGGAAAAACTCTCTAGTTTGGAGATTTTGGGACCGTCACTTGGGGCATTCTGGGAGCATTTTCTGAGAGTTTAGAGAGAGAAACACAGTATTTTTCTACTTACACTTGAGAAACTTAGTTGACTCAGGCTCATCTTATCTTAAGTGTAGGCTACATTTATTACAACTCCAAGTGGATTAGGCTATTACCAACAAATTGGGGCTGAACCACTATCAAATTACTTGTGTTATTTATTTTCTATCAATGTTTATTGTCGTTTTTGCGTCTACTCGTAGTTGGCCAAAATTGTGGTAAACATTTTTGGTGCTTTCATTGAGAGCCTGAATAGAAGAAATGCACTACTATCCTACCAATATGGCGCCTAGGAAGCCCGGTACGTCAACTGCAAAGGAAACTGTTAGACTAGAAGGTCCTGCACCTGAGAACCCTGACACTGAACCCAGGGTCTTTCTCGAGGAGACGACTCCAGAGGTTGAACAAATCCAAGAAGCCATGGGGGCTTTCTAGGAGGAAATGATGCAATTTAACGCCCGACAAGAGTCTTTTGCTGAAGAGATGGCCAGGCAGAGAGCTGCGTTAGAACAACAAAGGCACGATATGGATGCTAGAAGCAAAGAGATCAGGCGACGACAAGAGGAGGCCGACCAGAGACATCGCGAGGCAGCACTTGCTCTGGAAGTGGCCACTCAGTTGACCCAGGCCAATGCCCAAGCCGCAGCACAAGCAGCCACACAGGGAGCAAGGAATAATAATATTGGTCAGAGGGCCACTGGCAGAGCCGATTCTCGGGGTCCAAACAGAAGTAGAAGAAATCCCACTGGCGGGGGAGATGATGGGGTCCGCTCTAGAACTGCATCAACACAAAATGAGAACTTTAGAACCCCTTCCAGAAGTCACTGGTTGGATGGTAAACACACTTCGCCCGGAAACAACCAAATCAAAGCTCCTCGAGATAAAAAAAAAACTCCTAGCTAAAAAGATGGACATGGTCGAGACGAGGGTGACAGTCATCAGACCAACCACTCAAAAGAAAAAGAAAAGGAGGGCACCGACCAACAAGAAGGAGGAAAGGACCGCCCGGGCCATGTTGAGAAGCCGCCACTACATCTTGGCTAGCAACGTAGTGGGAGAGAGCAGGAACTGCGTAGTAAGCCCTCCGAAAAATCAAAGAGTACAGTGTTCGACCAGCTAGGAGGACATGCTACTCGGAAGGATTTGAGAGACGTCATCAGCAACAAGAGGAAAATCGCTCAGGTCGAAGGGCAAGATCTTACCTGCCTTGGCGATCAAGTAGAAATACTTGACGACAATGCACCCAACGGAAATGCCCGACCAGGAGGTCAAAATGCTGAAACATCATCAGTTGCACTAGTCATTCAAGCCCAACTGTAAACTGGGCAGTTTTCAACTGGTCGGTATACTATCGCAAAAATCAACTGGTCGGTTAACTGGGTAGTGTTCAACTGATCAGTGAATTTGAAAATTTGTCAACTGGTCAGTAAAAACTGGGCAGTGTTCAATTGGCCGGTATTCACCTGGTCAGACAAACTGACAGTAATTGGGCAGTGTTCAACTGCTCAGAAATTCTCCATATACTCTATGTGTTTCATGAGTAATTAACCATCAATCACCTACGAGCACATACGTATACTAGTATATAATTTATCTTGCTACAATTCCAGGGTGAAAGATCGAAAGTTCCAGTTTAGTGATTTGGTCCTGAGAAAGGTGTTCATTAAAGACCCAGTAGCTAGAGTGCTAGGACCAAATTGGGCAAAACTTTATCAGATCAAGAAAGTTTTGCCTCCTGACACTTACAACAAACTTTATTGGCTGAATGGAACCTGATCAGGAACCAATGGAATGGCGAGCATCTGATGATATATTATCACTAAATATCACTTTCAGAGTGGTAGCTTAATTTCAAGTTGTTTAACTTGTCATTTAAGTTTGGTTTATGAGCTGGTTATTTGCTGACCAGTCATTTATTTTGAACAATTTTTGTTGTTTAAGACTCGTTATTAGACACGTTTTGTCATTTTTTTAATTTACGAGTAATAAAAGAGACTACGCGCAGCGTCGTCGATTCTTGCTACAAATATGCATGTGTGTTAATTATTCGAACAACGTTAAACTGGTCAGTAAAATTAGACAGTGTTCAACTGGTCAGTACGTTCAAGCAGTGTTCAACTGCTCGTATATTTTCCATATATTCTATGTGTTTCACGAGTAATTAACTGCTCGAACAGAATCAGTCAAGTAGCAAGTGACCAAGGATCTTTCAACCCTCGATCACTTGGGGGGCACATGGGGTATACTGGTATATAATTTAACACAAGCAATAAGAGCACGAGTTAAGACATTTGTTTTTAGGCTGACTTGTAAATTTTCGAAGTAAAAAAAGGTCATTAAGCTAACTTGTTTGAAAAAACTTAAGTAACTTGAAAATTTTCAAAATTTCAAGTTAGAAGCAAATATTCATGTGACAATAAACATTATGCTCATAAAATGTTAGAGCAATAAGAGTGTGAGAAAGTATACTTAGTAGGGACTTATGAAATGTCTAGGATTTCTAAGTTAGAAAACTAAGTACTCATGCGAAAATATAAGGCATACATTAGAGTGACTTTACTATTCACAAAAAACTTATAATGTTTTAAGTCTAAAAAGACTTAGAATGTTTCAAGTTAGCAAAGAAAAGTAAAGTATAAATGCCAACAACTCGGTCGCACGAGAAAATTATCAAAGCTGCTAAGTAGCAATTGTCTTCACAAAAGTATAAGAAAAAAGAGTAAACTACTGGCTAGGTACAAAGTTTTGCTGGTTAGGTGCAAAGTTTCCCTGGTCGGGAGAGCATATACAACTTCCCTGGACAACTGAGCATGCATCATTCGTCGAGTAGGAAACTCTGTGGTCGGGGAGGAAGCCCCTCTGGTTGAATAGCATGTATACTGGTCGGGTAAACTGGTCCCTGGCTGGTCAACACAATCGTCAACATCCGGAACCTCATCTGGTCGGAATGATAGAGCAGGAGAGGTAGGCACATCTCTAGCTAGAAGGGTCGCCTCCTCGAGGGCCTTAGCTTCACATTTGGCAAGCTCTTCTGCCCTTGCCTCTTCGGAGAGAAAATCAAGGTTGAGAGGCTTGTTTAGCTTCCATATCTGATAGAAGCAGTTGAAGCAGATCTCTTCATAGCGAGCTAGATCAACTTCCTTGTCTTGTTTCAACTCTTCATTCTCATGAGTCATTTTCTCTAGCTGGTCAGTCAATGACTTGTTGGCCTGGATCTGCTTGTTATTTTCGTCAGCCAACTCCCTTAGAGATTTGTCCTGGTTGGCAATTATTTTCTCTGCCTCCTCATTCTTTTCTTGGAGATCTTTCTCAGATTTAGTCAGAGTTTCAATCTTTGCTTGGGCTTCCACCAATTGATCATTCAAGACCTTCACTAGCTTCTTATATTCGACTGCTCGACGTTGAGGATGACTAACAGTGATGAGTCCTTGGAGTAAATAACTGGAAAAGTATTCAGAATAAGAACAATCATAAGAAAGTGAGTGTTTCTGATAAGATGCTTACACTCATAATTTGAGTAAGGCCTTTGTGAAGGACAACTTCAACGCTTTGTTGGGGTAGAGTCTCAAAGGTCTGAGTAGTCATTAAGTAGTGAAGAGTATGGACTAGTAACTCTTTGTCATACTTACCAGCAATGTGAAGGGGCTCACTTAAGTCAGTCGGTCGAGTAGTTGTTAAGCTAGCAGAAGGAGGAATAGATGAAGGAGTCAATCATTGGATAGCGATAGGCTGGTCAGATGATCTCCCATGGCTGGTCGGTATAGTCTTCGCAACCTTGCTCAGAGGGTTTGAGCTACTACCTTCACCGGGTTTCCTCTTTTGGGTAGAGGAAGTGTTGAATTGCTTAAACATGTCTGGATTTGCAAAAAAGTGAAGCGCAAAACTGGTCAGTGGAAATGAGAGATAAATACAAGTAAATGAAAATTTTACTATGACCAAATGACTTTACAGATTTCACACAATCAGTCTCAAAAAAGTTATCTACAACAAGAAAAACTATGGTAGAAAAACCTGAGTTCAGAATTTCATCGAGAATGTCATTTTCATCTTCAGACGATGAGCTGTCTTCTCTAAGGAGTTTAGTGTTTTTTTCTTTCCCGGGTCTGGTAGGAAAGGCATGTCTACGAGGATCTAGAGGAGCCCGTTCCCTAATAATAAGACCACCTGGTCGGCGTGACTGGGGAGATGGTTCAGGAGAGAACTGGCCAGTCGCTACTTCGGTATCAACATTCGACTGGTCGGTTGTGTTTGCTTCTTCAGTAGTACTTCCTTCTATGATGCTTTGATTGTTTGGTAACAACCCTACCAATCAAAGATTCTCCAAGTTGACCAACTCCTTGACATCTTTCTCTTTTGTGGGCATGTTAGCAAGTTCTTCTGCTCGGGAATACATTTCCCTAGTCGGTAAAGGTTGATGAAAAGGGCCTGCATGCGTAAAAGCCAAGTTGTTGGCCCTAATGCTGGAGTAAGAAAGTATTCCGTGTAATATTTTTCAGGATTCGATTTATGAGCGATACCATGGAGGTACTTAACCCCTTTCTGCCTACGAAAGAGGTGGAAAAACTTGTATTCTTGTGGCTGGGGTTAGTCCTAAAATCGAACAAATAATGTACCTCGTGAGGAGTAGGTGGATTCCAGCCCTGGAATTGATAGAGAATATATAGAGCAGACAGTGCTTAGATTCCATTTGGAGCTATCTGGAAGGGAGAGACATTGAAGTAATTTTCTACTAACCGAAATAAAGAATGCAGAGGGATAGTAGCTCCTGCATAAACATGGTATCTAGACCAGGCGCAATAGCTCCACCAGGATTATTAGCTCTTTGGAGAGGTTGAGGACATATCACATTTATTCCTTCAAGGCCCGAAGCCTGAATGTGTTTATCGAGCATTTTGGAGTTGAGCTTGGAGGCTTTAGCTATGAACCAAGAAGGCATGCCATCTTCATCTTTTCTTGATTTTAGAGCTGCTGTTTGTTGAATCTCAGTTGTAAAAGTCAAGGTAGCCTTTTTCTTGGGTTTACCATCTTTTCAGACCTGGCGAGGAGGCCTTGAAAAAGCTTCAGTTTGAGCTTCTTCTGCCAAGTGTTCTCTAGCTAATGGATTGTGTTCCACTACCTTTTGTGTCGCTCTTCGAGCTACTTGAGGATCTTGTTCCTGAAGGAGTCGATTGGACTTTTTCACCTCATTAGTTGATGCTGACGTTGCTGCTTAAGGAACTGATCTCCGTGAAGGAATTATAAAGCTGATCACGGAAGGATTTTCTTGAGATGACAAAGATGGTCTTCTAGGGTTCGTTGGCTTGGAGATTTGGAAGAAGAATCACTGCTAGGAAGGGAATCACTTGAAGCGGAAGATGAGGAATCAGAGTCTGTTTGGTTGTCACCTCCCCTGTAGTCAAAGCAATTCATCTACAAAAAATAAGGGGAGGTAAGTAAACCAAACAGAAAATAAGTGCAAAGCAAAAATATTCACCACTCAATGAAAAAATTTCTTTGAGAAGTGAAATCAATTTATCCCAGATTAAGACATTTTTTGGGAAATAATAACAATTTTGAGCAATTCACAAAGAAGAAAAGTAAATTGTTTCGAATGTCATGTGGTGTCTGAGCGATTTGGTGGTGTTCGAGCAGGGGTGCGTGTCCGAGGAGATGGGAGCATGTCCGAGGAGCTGGGGCGTGTCCGAGGCGCTGGGGCGTGTCCGAGGAGCTGGGGCATGTTCGAGGAGCTGGGCGTGTCCGAGGAGCAGGTAGGTGTGTGTTCCGAGTGGCTACTACTATCCGAGTAGCCAAATTACTCGAGTGGCTAGGAGGTATCTGAGCAGCTTGCAGGAGTTTCGAAGGGCCAAGGTGATGCCCGATTGGATAAGGATGCATCCGACCAGTTAAGAATTTCCGAGGAAGTCAAGACAATCGAGTTGTTAGGGTGCATAGGCTGAGCAGCTTGGTGGGTTCCGAAGAACCAAGGCAGCCGAGAAGACTCGATCTGCTAACAGAGTCCGAGCAGCTAGGGGCCCGAGGAGGAAAAACACCCGAGGGGATAGCTGGGTACCGAGGAGCTATTTGGGTTCTGAGGGCCAAAAAGAGTCCAGTTGGCTAGGTATTTGCTTGGTGGTCTGATCGGTTCAGTGGAATCCGAGCAGTCAAAACCTGATAAGGGGATGGCTAAATACGAATCCGTTCGGCTAAAAGGTATGGGGCATAACGTGAAGCATAAACATGTTTTCCTATTCATGGGGCATACAACACAAGATCAAAAAGTGGAATTTAAAGGGTTCAACAAGCTTCAAGATAACATCAATGCTCATCCTATACCCATGAACCCGAATATGCAATGTGGAATGGATGATCATTTTTTCTTCAAAATTTCATGAAATTGGAGGCAAAATTGACTAACCCAAAGCTTAAACTACACTAAAACATCCACAAAATCTTTATTTTACAAAGATTTATCACAATAATTCCAAGAATGCATTCCAAAAGAAGGTTTCGACATATACAAGTTCTAACAAGTTTTTGTGTAGAATTTTAAAGCTTAAAATACTTGAAAGTAAAGATCAAGAAGAGAGAAACTTACTCAAATGGGTGGAAAAACTTTGGGTTTCTTGAGAATTTCCTTTGAAATTGCTTGGAGGAAAAGGGACAGGAAACCTTGATGAAGAGGTTGGCCACGACAAGGAACGACAATGAGGAGTTTTCTTTTTTGTGTTTGTTTTGGCTTGAGAGGGATAGGCATGCATGGGCCTATTTAAAGGAAAAAGAGGAACTTTTCAATTACCTTAAAACTCTTAGTATTCTATTTCCCACGATTGGGACTGATAAGTGCCATTTTTATGGCCTGAAAAGTTCATTTGTGGGTTTACTTGAAAATGCGGGAGAATATAGAAAGTCATTTTTTGGAATTTTGGGACACAGAAAATATTAAAATTACTGGTGAGTCGCCATGTGGAGGCAAATACTAGGATATTCTCTGAATTTCTGATTATTTGTGAAAGATACTGACCGGGTGGAAGCTTTTGGATGACCTCAATAGCATTTGGCTAGAGAAAAAGTTTATCATACGAGTAAATCATATGATAAACTTGGGGGGCAAATGTTATCCCCAAATTTTTGTTCGATGACGTGGCAATCGGAGGGGACAAGTGGTAATGCATGGTCAGTAAATGACACATTAATAGTCAATAAATGTGTTGACTAAAGAAGTGCAAATGTTGGAAGTTGACCTGCGGAGTTGTAATATAACTGGTCAGGAAATAGATTTACCTGGCCAGGAAGTGACTTGCCTGACCAGGTAAGGTTTTTGACCGACCAGTATTGTGTCTTGGCCGACCAGTAATGTGTTTTGGCCGATGTGATATAGTCGACCAGTCATCTCATAGATGGGTTTCATCCGATCAGTCGTCTCAGAAATACGTTTCATCTGACCAATCATCTTAGAAATGGGTTTCATCCGACCAACTATGTCAAATTGAAGGAGTAGCCGACCAGATGTGTGAGAATCTCAGGAGTTAACTGCCCATTGACTTTTTTTTTACAGAATCTCAGTAACAACTTCAACCCGAATGGCTCGCAACTACCACGCGAATCTCTCAAATACCCGAAGTAATAACTATATTGTTGTAATTTAATTTTTTTTATTATTTATTAATTAAAGTTGGTTGAAACAACCAAAGACCTCGTCAAAACGGGATATTTTTCATGTACGATCCATAATCCTATAAATAAAGAGCTCATGGCATCATTGGGGGGATTGGATTTTTGGAGACTGGAAAAACTCTCTAGTTTGGAGATTTTGGGACCGTCACTTGGGGCATTCTGGGAGCATTTTCTGAGAGTTTAGAGAGAGAAACACTGTACTTTTCTACTTACACTTGAGAAATTCAGTTGACTCAGACTCATCTGATCTTAAGTGTAGGCTACTGTTATACCCAAAAATTGGAGAATGCATCCTAGGAGGCTAAGGAGAATGCATTCTAGGAGAGCTAAGGGGAGTGGTCCTAGGAGACCCCAAGGAGGATGTGGTCCTAGGAGACCCCAAGGGAGTGGTCTTAGGAGACCCCAAGGGTGTGTAGGAGGCAAGCCTCCCAAGGTTTCCTAAGTGTTGGCTCGAACGTGTCCAAGGTAAGTAGCTAAGGAGGAGGAGTCTCATGCAAGAGGAAGGAGACTTATATTTTGATAAGGAGAGCCTATACAATGTTCGATCGGACATGTTTGGGAGGTGCTAAGGAGGTTGCCTCAATGTTGTCCAAGGTGAGGTGCCAAGGAGGTTGCCTCAATGTTGTCCAAGGTGAGGTGCCAAGGAGGTTGCCTCGGACCACCTTGGTCCGAGGAGAAGCCAAGGAGATTGGTTCAAGGGGGAACATGGCATGCTAGAGGAGAGTGCCATGTTAGAGGAGAAAAGTGCATGTCCTACCACCATGCACGTTCAACCCACCCAAAAACATGTCCTACCACCATGCATATCCTACCACCATGCATGTTCAACCAACACTTGCATGGGTAGTGAGTAGGAGGTGGACCAACTAGCTAGAGGAGACTAAGTCAGATACAACTCCAACAACATATGCGGGAATCTCTCATTCTTCCTACAAATGGGGGGTTTGTTACATTTCGAATTTTGAATGTTTAAATGTAATAAATATAATAAAATATCCCTATCATAAGGGGATATCAGTTGAGGATCCCAGGCCTATAAATAGAGAGTTTATGGGATGAGAGAGGCTTCTTCCACTTCTTCTTTCTAGAGAGAGAAAATTGGGTCTGTATATTCTAGAGAGAGAAAGTGCTGAAATAAGAGAGAAATCTTGTATTTTTGCAATCGGTACTGAAGAAACTCAGTTGGCTCAGTCCATCTGATCTTGAGTACGGATCAATAAATCACAACTCTAAGTGGATTAGGCTATTACCGACAATCGGGGCTGAACCACTATAAAAATCTCCTGTGTTATTTACTTTTCTTATTTATACCGTCTGTTGTCGTTTTTATTTCTCTTGAAGGCTTGTCGTTATTGACGTTCTCACGTCGTTGGCTAAAAACGTAGTCAACAGCTACATATATTATAACTCCAAGTGGATTAGGCTATTACCAACAAATTGAGGCTGAACCACTATAAAATTACTTGTGTTATTTATTTTCTATTCAATGTTTATTGTTGTTTTTGCGTCTACTCGCAGTTGGCCAAAATCGTGGTCAACAAAATGATGATGTGACATTTTGTTTGTTGATGTGACAGTGCCATGTGTGGAATAATTAACAATTTTTCCGCACAAACTTTGACCACTACCAAATTATGCCATTTTTATTAAAACTAATTTATTTATTTTTTAAGAAAATCTATTTTTTTCTTAATAATAATAATAATAATAATAATTAAATCCTTAAATTTTTTTTTATAAAAAATGATTAAGAAAATAAACAATCCTAAAAGTTTCAAATTAATTAAATAAATTTTTAAATATTCAAAAATTAAAAATCCAATTAATAACAAATAATTTTTTTAATTTTATTTTCTTTTACAATATAAAATAAATATATCTTAATATAAAAATTAAAAATTGTTGACCCTGATTTTGGCCAACTGACACGGAGTCAATTATGCTTGATGTGGACAAATACGTTGAAACGAATGTGATGACAAAAACAATAAAGAAGACAAGAGTTTATAGTGGTTCGGCCCCAGGATCTAGTAATGACCTACGTCAACTTGAACTTTTATTGATATAGTATTCAAAGGAGTGATCAAAGAACTAGGGTTCAATGAGTTTCACCAACCTCTGAAGAACAAAATAATCTCTCAAATAGAATAACTCTAATCTCAGATAATTAGAAAGCCAAAAGTCCATTCCTTGAGCTATCTTTCTCTATTTATAGGCTCAAAGGGGGATTACATTAATTTGTTACAGATATTCTTTCCTAAATAATCGGATACTCAGAAAATCATGGGAGTCAATATCGGGATTGCCTAAGATCTTTATAAAATTATCGTGAGACACGCGGAACCTGCGACCATACTGGTCGTAGGTAAACTTCAACTGCCTTTTGCTTGCAATGTCTTTACTGGTCGATACCCTAGCAGAATTCCGCCAGGTGTCAGCCACGTGTCCAGAAATCACTTGCCACGTTGTTGATCCCAAAAGAGGGTGTTTTAATATTTAAACTCGCAAGTGCACGAATCGTTTCGGAATATAATGTTCATGTAAGTACGAGGTCGAACCCATGGGAGTTGACTAACATCAAAAGAAACTATTTCAAACAAAGCAAGAATATTATAACCTAGTTCCAAATATTTGATGAGATTTTGTTTTAGAAAAATAAAAGACAAGTAATAAAAAGATTTAAGATTAAATAGAAAAATGGTTTTCAAATGAGATATATAAAATAAGATTATTAAGATTTTAGAATCCACAAAATGCAAGTTCAATAGTATTTATAAGTATATTGATTCCCAAGTTTTGATATAGTTGAAATAAATCACACTATATATTTTTTCAAAATATAGTTTCTATTCAAGCACAAGTTACTCTTTAAAAAATGTAGGATTTTTCTTCACTTATATAAGATATAATTTCTAAGCATTAGTTGTGTTACAACCTAATGAAACTACAAAAAATCAAAGAGATTATGTTTTGGCAAAATATGATACTTATGCTCTAAGAATTAGATGTGAACAATTTAATGAAAAACATTTAATCAAAGAATATCATATTTTTGCATAATGAAGAACTAAGTGCAATATGCTTTAACAATCAACACTAGATGAAAAATGCATATCTTTGATAGAAAAATCCATAAACAATGTTGTACAAATGGGAAATCAACATACAACAAAAAATACTATCTAGTTAAATTTTGCTTCATCATCATCTTAATAACCTTTGAAAAAGATTAGAAGCTCATAACTAGATTGAAATAAAATTACAAAATAATATACTTGACATGCTCTTCAAAAGATGAAAATGGTAGAGAGAAAATAGTGAAAAGAAGAGAGAAAAATATGTGTAGAAGATGTTGAAAAGATGAAGAAGAAGAGCCCTCCAAATGGTCTTACAAGACTTTATTTATAGGCAAAATATGGAGATTAAATTAATCAAATTAAAATAAATAAATTGATTAATTTAATTGTGTTGGAAAGTAGTAGGATAAATAGAGTAAGTGTAAGAGTATTGGAAAGATGAAATGTTTGGTTGGGTAAAAGATTAGTGAAAAGCTAGGGTAAAAAAAATTAATTAGGAATGTTTATTTATGTAAGAAAAATAGGGAAGAGTGAATTGATATTTGAGTGAAAAGAAAAAACATTGGGAATAAAAGCTTGATTTTTTTTGGTCTTTTTATGGCTGAGGCAATGTGGGTTCGGCTGGGCATTCATTAGGCTGGGAAGTAATGTGGGCTCGGGCCTTGCTGGACTGGGCTTGGCGTGGAGGCTGAAGGCTTGGGCCAAAGGAGCTGCTGGGTGGAGACTGGTGCACACGTGAAGGCTGGGGATGCTCTTAGGCATGGGTCTGGCGGCTAGTATGCATCTTGACTTCGGCTAGCAGGTGCATTACACTTGAGGGGCAGCTGGGAAGTCTTCAGGATGCTACAAATGGGACAACTGGCACATGATGAGCTGAAGGAGGCTGCAAGGATAGACCGAAAATGGGCCTGGGCTGAGGGCTGTAACGGGCCTGGCTGAAGGAAAATGCCAGTTTTTTACTTCCTTTTCTTTGAAAATGCCATTTATTCTCCTTCATTTTTCTTACTTTTCAATAGCAAAAATACACCAAATTCCCTAACAAAATAAACATAAACTAAGTCATAATAAAATATTTCCACTATAAAATAAATCAAGTTAATTCTTTGAAAATATTAATTATAACTTAATTTATATTTAACATTTAAATTCAAGAATACAACATTTTTTTACCTCAAACTAAACAATAATAATTCAAATAATTAACTACAACATTTTACAACAAAATAACTATAAAAACACACAAAAATATATAAAATTAAAATAAAGCTAATAAATTCAAAAACTTAATAATTTAATTAAAAACTTAAGAACTAAATCATTTTTAGCTTAAAAAGTGTGGTAAAATAACTCTAATTTCTAGAGTTATCACACGTCATCCGTGCCTGTTTTTTGGATAACAAAAATAAATCCTAAAATGAACTTTTTCCCCCTTTGTTCTCCTCCTTTTAAATTAAATTTTTTTATTTGGTTAAATTGTTCATCCTTCGTCCTCCTCTTTAATTAAATTTTTTTTCTTTATTTTAGTATTTATTTTAAAATAAATTTATTTTATTTTGTAAAAGAGAAGAAAATGAAAAAGTAAAAATTCAAGGGACAAAATTACTAATTATTCTACATATATAATGTCAGTTTTGTATTTTTATAGTACTTTTTAAAATTTGCAAGTTATATTGAAAAAATTATATAGATTTATTCAGTCATGTAGTCATGTATAGAAACTCATAACTGATTATTATCTTTGAATGTATATTCTATTTCTTTAATAAAAACTCATAACTGATTATATCTTAGATTGTATATTTTATTCCTTTGTTTCTTATTTATATAATATATATATATATCATTCATGTTCTATATCTTATCTCTCGCTTCTTATTTGTCTTTAAGATGTTCCTCATGTGATTATTTGAGAGTTGTTGTGTTGACCATAATATAGGAGGGAAATGCAGAAGTCGAAGAAAGAAATCAGTGAAATGAAGTATCAAATGTGAATTTTGGAGGAGAGATTGATTGGAATATTTGAGATTGAATTTGAAAGTACTTTATTATTGTGAAATTTATTTTGTGCAAAGTAGTGTAATTATTATGACTCTTTCTTGTGTAATTGGGGACATATAAAATAACTATAAATGAATTCACAATAATTACAATAAGCAAAAAGGGACTGCAAGAAAGAAAATGTGTATATGTCCCCAATTACAACAAGAAAGAGTCACAATAATTACACTATTTTGCACAAAATAATTTCCCAATAATACAGTACTCCCAAATTCAGTCTCAAATGTTCCAATCAATCTCTGCTCCAAAATTCACATTTGATGCTTCATTTCACTGATTTTTTTCAACTTCTGCATTTCTTTTATATTGGCCGACACAACAACTCTCAAATATTCACACGAGGAACATCTTAAAGACAGAGAAAAACGAGATAAAATATAGAACATAAATGATATATATTATATAAATAATATAAATAAGAAATAGAGGAATAAAATATATAATCTAAGATATAATTAATTATGAGTTTTCTATAAAAAAAAAACAGAAAAATAGAATATACATTCAAATATAATAATCAATTATGAGTTTCTATACATGACCGAATAAAACTACACCACATCAATCAATTCTGTATTATAATTTTATCTTTTCTCCTCCTAAACCCTTATCCTAAAAATTTTAAATTATAAAATCAAGAAGAAAAAAAAATCAGTAACGTGAAGGAAAAACAAAATCATTAGATAAAATAACTCAAAGACAAATCAGAATCCAAAGTTGGTGAGAGAAAAAAAAATATGAAGCATCTTACCATATATTGGCTTTCCCCCTCTTTTGTCACGAAACTTTGCCATCTATTAATCATAAACTTCAAATGGGGAGTTTTGGGATTGATTTTTTTTCTTTTTTTCTTACAGTTGTTTAACTCTGAGAGAGACGAACAGTCCATACAAGAAGATGAAAAGGTTAGAGAAGAAAGAATGTGGGCTAATGTGAAGATGATTTTGTCCTTAGTATTAGCCATGTGAGAGTCACATGGGTATATCTCTGTTACATTTTAACGGTAGTTAAGAGAATTGATACTATTTAACAAACATAAGGATTTAATTGCCAAAAAAAAAACTCACGGACCGAATTGACAAATCACAATTAACTCAGGGGCAATGGTGCTAGAAACCCATAAGAATAAAATTAGATTTGAAGAAGAAGAAGAAGAGGGCTGGAGGTGCGTCGCCGTTAAGGGCGGGGTCAGAGGTTGCATCGCCGACGGAGGATTAAGACGAAAGAACCAAATGGGGAAGGAGAGAAGAAGAAAGGAGAAAATACAAAGATGTATTTTATGACATTTCTATGTGCACTATTATTGGTCTATATTAGATTAGTGTACCTCTCCTTGAAGCACTTTTCGTCTAAAGTATTTTGGACTTTCTTTTTATATTGTTTGAACTTAGATCAATGCATAGCTAAACTTAAGCTCTTTTGTGAAAAGTGTAGCAATATTTCACTCTTGTTGAAGTCTGAAGGGTAGTCTTGATTTTGTTGGTGCTACTAATGCTTATGTCATGATGAACAGAAGATTAGTTTTCGTAGACCTTAGTTGGCCAGTGTTGGTACTGGTAGTGACTATTATAGAAGGTTTAAAGAATTCCATGCCAAGTTCTTGACTTCAGTCAGGACATTTTAGCCCAGCGTCTACTTTTTTAAGGAAAACGTGAGAAAATTGAGTATTTTTTTTAGAGATTCATCAACATTTTGTTGTAGCAAATAGTAAGAGAAATTCTTTAGAGGGTCTATTGAAATTTCCTTTTCGATCTTTCTTCACTCACTTATATTTAAAAGGTTTATCGGAGTGTTGGGAAGTTGAATTTGGAGTAGTAAATCATGAGAGTTTAATTAGACGGGTTGACCATCTAAGACAATTTGTACACTGTTATCTACTCTCTGTGGACTGGATTATATAATATGGTAACTTTTCCTTCTACTGAAATTTAAGTTGTGGAACCTGATAGAATATTTGGTATGCATTAAACATTAGATCACATCATCAAAGTTACGTTTTTTCTTCTAATCTTGTCTACTATTTCGCCAGATGAGTATGCTATTATTTCAGATATTTTTAAGTTTGGTGACAGATGTAAAACTCTCTATAAATAGGTCTTATTATCTCAGTTGTTGTTATTATCTCAGTTGTTGTGAGAGAAAAATAATAGATTTCATTTGTAAAGAATAGGAGCTCTTTTAGAGAGAGAAAGAGAGAGAACCACTTGGGTCTTGGGTGAGATATTCCTTTGTACATTACTTGGGGTTTTGCTTGGGTTCAAGGCATTGTAATCCATCAAGTGTAGAAGCTCTCAAGTTGTAATCTCCATTGCTGTTTCATAGTGTAGAGAAGAACATCCCAAGGGGAGTTCAAAGAGGATGTAGGCTCAAGTTTATTTGGGCTGAACCTCTATAATTCTTGGTATTGATTTTATTGTTTTTCTTGCTGATTTTTCTATTGAATTTGTGCATGTTGTGTCTACTGGTTTGTTGATTTGTGTTTGTAGATGAAGCAGGTGTGAGGAAGGTAAATTTCCTAACAGTGGTATCAAGAGCCAAGTCAATTGGAAAAGTTCAGCTTCAAGATCAAATGTGACAAAGAAGGGAAGAACTGGCTGAATCAAGTTCTCTATCAAAAAGTGACACAGAAAAAGTTTCAGTCAAGAAAGAAGTCCAAGAATCGAGTTCGAAGGTTCAAGAATCTGTTCAAAGTATCTTGGATTGGAGTTATTGCAACAATACAAGTAATATGAAGCTTGAATTAGAGAAGTTTGATGGTAATGAGGATTTTAGAATTTGGAGAAGAAAGATTAAAGGAATGTTGACTTCTCAAAAGTTATTGCGTGTTCTTGAAGATCCCATTTCGCGGCCTGAAGGTCCTACAACAGATCAAAAAGAAGAAATGCTTGAATCAGCCATTGAGATTATGATTTTTCATTTGTCAGATTCAATCATTAGAATGGTTGATAAAGAAGACACTCCATCCAAGATTTGGAAGAAGCTAGATGAGTTATTTCAGTAAAAGACTCTCACCAACAAAATCTTTCTTTAAGGAAAAAATATTTTGATTTAAGATGAGCAGTAGCAAGAGTTTGGAGCAGAATTTGGATGAGTTCCTAAGGATGAATATTGAGTAGGCCAACTCGGGAGAAGGAGAAGCTTTAAGTGACCAAGCAATTATCATTTTAAATTCTCTGCCTGAATCGTTTAAGGAGGTTAAAAGTGCCATCAAGTATTGTTGTACATCAATTACTTTAGAAGAAGTAATTTCAGCATTGAAATCAAATGATTTAGAGTTAAAGTGAGAGAAATATTCTTCATCAAGCCTTGGAGAAAGCTACTACGCAAGGGGTCGATCACCACACAAAAACTCAAATGGCTATCATGGTAAAAGGCACAACAAAAGCAGAGGTAAATTTGGTTCCAGGGGTCCAAACAATTCAAGGGCATGTATTCATTGTGGCAAGCTTGGTCACATGAAGAGAGATTGCTATCTCTGGCTTAGAAAACAGAAAGGCAGGAGTTCCATTTACGAGGGAAAATCTGAACATACGGATTCAACAAATATTGGAGAAGCTTGCAATGATGTTGAAGCTTTAATTGTAGCATTTGGAGAAAATGAAAAAGATTGGATCTTGGACTCTGGGTGTTCATACCGTATGACTTTCAATAAGGAATAGCTTCAAAATTTTAGAGAGTTGAATGGTAGTAATGTTATTATGGGGAATAATCAATCTTGCCAAGAAACTGACATAGGCTCAATCAACATCAAAATGTTTGTTGGTGCCATTCGAACATAGAAGAATGTTAGGTATGTTTCTACTCTGTCTAGAAATTTGGTTTCACTAAGCGTGCTTGATGATACAGATTATACAGTAAAAATAGAGCGTGGAACCATAAAACTACAAGAAAAAACATTTACGATAACTCTCGAAAAGTGTTATCAAATGCAGTTTATAACACTTAGCAAGTGTAAATCTGCCCATGATATTAAAAGTCTTGCCATTTGATTACATTTTTTTTCTTCATGTTATTAAATAGACTATTATAACGTTGTTTTGGTGTTATATATTGTCAATAGTAACATTATCTAGATGATATGATTCTTTATCGTAAGTATATTTTTTTCATTTGATTACATTTTCAAGA
This sequence comes from Humulus lupulus, assembly GCF_963169125.1. Taxonomy (NCBI): domain Eukaryota; kingdom Viridiplantae; phylum Streptophyta; class Magnoliopsida; order Rosales; family Cannabaceae; genus Humulus; species Humulus lupulus. The sequence goes on along the minus strand of NC_084796.1, from coordinate 55,891,195 downwards.
TGTAATCTAATTATCTTTAATTACATTTTCAAGATGTAATCTAATTATCTTTAATTACATTTTATTGATAAAGTAATATATTATTTGTCCCAATAATGTAATTAGAATTTGATAAAGTCCAATGTATTTTTTTTTTTGTATCAACCAAAATATCCAATACATATGTCCCAAATAAAAAATTTCAAGTGCAAAATACCATAATAAAAGTCCATGCTTAGAAAGAGTATGTCTAATGAGTCTAATAAAAGGCAAATTATAACAATTGTCCAATACTATTTCTTTATTAATTGCAAGCATCCAAGTCTCATGTCGCTATCTTCATCACCAAGATAACATAGAGAAAAAAATGCAATAAGAAAACAAAACTCATATGTTATCTTCTTAACCAATAAGCATAACATCAGGTTGCTATTTAAAAAAAAATCGGCAACATAACAACTATTTTTCGATAAATCCTAAATTTTGATACCTGCAATTAAAAATCTCAGATATTTCCAGAACAGATCCAAAAACAATATGACACAACTCATTATAATATATAAGATCAATCTTTACCTCATTATGACTTTGTCGGCTGGCCAAGTAATAACACTTCCAACACTTTCTACAATACAAGTTATCCCTAAAGTTGGCCTCCACAAAAATGCATCTGGCTCTCTTGCAAAATCAACACCAACCTTCATGGCAAATGGTCCAAAGGGACGTTAAGAACTAAATCTTTTGAATCATTTGAAATTAAATACCCATAAGTAACAATATTCCTAGAACCATTCCAATCTAAAAGCTTGCATCTTTGGCCTTGAGTTCCAACACTCCCACCTATAATCATCATCCAACCAAACAAATTCCAAATGACCAAAATATTATGAGAGTTTAGAAGTAATTAATTAACTTGAAAATTTATAAACAAATGATAATCTTACCAAAGTAGGACTATGTGCATTGGATTGCTCTCCGCTCATACCAGATTGAGACTATAACCATCACAAACAAAATGTTAGATACAACAAATAAGGTGCATGCAAAGTAAATGTAAATAAGAATGAATAAATTTACCTCTAGATAATTGTCCCTTTGGGCTATATCTTCACTTCTAGATGATTCCTCCCCATGATGATACCAAACAGTATATGTTGGATCAATCCCATTGATAACCAAGTGCTCATAAACAACACTAACATACTAGTGACTTAAATTTCGACAATCTTTGCAAGGACAAATCAACTTTGTTGGAGAATCAGCTTCCTTTTCTACAGTCTCTACAAAATATTTTGCACCTGCCTTATACTCATTTGAAGCTCTACAGTGGCATATGAAATCACACTTATATATCTATCAATAAAATCCTAAGAATATACATAAGAATTTACTAAATGTCTCTTCTCTTATTACTTGCTAAAGGATACCCAAATTTTATCCATCATAAAAGATTCATTGATTTTTCCTGCTATAACCAACACATTATATGTTAATGCATTATATTATATATATGTATATGTATATAAATAGAATAATGGCCTACCAGTGGTACTCCAAAGCATTTATCTAAGCTTCAACACATACAATCAAAGGCAGGTGAAAAACCACCCCAAACAAAGGCACTAAAAACAGAGCAAGTAAGCTATTCAAAGAAAGATGTCACTTAATGCTTTTAATTGCTTTTGTAAAACTAAATTAGTACTTTTTTAAATAACCATTATGGCCACATTGCTGCAGCACACACTCCATACCCACTCATCGATATCAAACCTACAAGCACTAACCCCATACATCCCAATCCTCAATACCCTAGTTCCTCTAATCCCAACTCTCGACAAAGAATTAGCGAGGAAGTTTAGCAACAATATTGTTATCTCTATTCGATATAGCGAGGATTTACAGAGCTTTAGCAACAAAAAATTCCTCTCTAAAACCCTTTTTTGTTATAGTGCCAACACAAAATGATATTTACAAGTGTATGTTTTTAACAATCTTATTAATATACCAATAATCAAACAAATCAAGCAAACACAATTCAATTATAAAATAGTAATACAAGATATGTCTATATAAAATCAAACACCATTTCAACTAGACTAGCAACTAACCATCTGCCAATATCAATTCAACTAAATCAAACAACACTATGTTATTCTTCCTTATCTCGTCGCAACACACAAATTTCTCAGATTCAACTTCACTAAGACACACAAGTTCTCAACCTTCCGTTATCACCGCAACAGACAATAATGATCTCAGAACCTACTTCACTATGGATGAATATTTAAGATATTCAAACTCCTCTAACATTTTCATAATATTAAAACAAAGGTAAACGACATACCTCTTGCAAAATGCAAACAAAAGTAAGAGTTCCCGTGAGACAGCTCAATTATCTGCACAAAGCGTAAAATAAATATTGAAGTGTCAAATCTATCTTCTCTTGCTATCCCATATATGAATTAATTTTATTAATTAAACATATCTCAATATATATATTATTGATTGGAAAAAAAATTATGGATGGAAAAATTGTAAAATTTCTTTCACCAACAATAAAGATAGATACTATTCCTTTATCTTTTTTTTTTTTTAATCTAAAATCATCCATTCTTCTAACTCATTATGTCTACAACAGCCAATGGGGTCCTTTCAAATCTAAGGACCACATATATATTTAAAACACTAAAAGAAAAAGCTGCTGCAACTATATATATGTTGCTAACTAGTATATATATTTGGACACATCTCTTTTATTAATTCATATCTTGCTGCAACAAAAACTGCATGTATATTTGGATACATGTACAACTAGCTATATGCATATAATGCCAGCTTGGTTGTCTTGAGATAGACAATGCCACGTGGCTGCCACATGTGAGTCTTCAACTATGTCACTAATGACTAACCCAATTGTAGCACAGAACAACATGCATGAACATACATATGTAGATAGATATAGTTATGTTTATATATATATATATATATAATATGTTAGGAATTTGAAGAGAAAATATATAATGAATAAAGAATGAGGATAAAACATATCAAGTCAGGAGAATCAGGTAAATAGAAATAGAATTTGAGTTTCACAAAAACATTTTAAGCCAAGAGTTAAGCAAAGCATGCCAAGAAGTACTTGGCTTTGACTTTGGAAACCATGATCACTTGGGATTCTTCCATCTGTATCTCTTGTTTGATTGTTCATGAAGGACCAATACAGATCTCACTTTGTTTATCTGTTTTGTTTATGCTATTAGTGTTTTTTTTTGGTATTGTTTGTTCTCTTGGCTGTTTAGCTTTTTATTTGTTTTTGGCTGATACTTTTATTCACAGGAATTAATCCTTATTTATACAAATCATAGGGTTGATCTTTTATTAAAGAGAAATCATTGATCAATTTACAATGACTGAGGGAATTCAAGTAAGATAGCGGTACTGTCTCCTTGACGACAATAAAATTTGCCTGAGTGATACCGTCAATTCCATACTAGTGTCCTCCATCTTTGAATTGGATCTTCAAAATATCTTGAGCAAAGCTTGGAAGCACAAGATGAGTGAGAAGGAAGAAAGCAAACAGAGGAATAGGAGCCATCTTCAACATGAATCGTAACTGTTATGTCTTGTATCTATGCTATGATTTCTTTCTATAAAATCTTACACATATATTTTTTTTTGGTGATTAAACATTTCCTCAGACCAAAATTCTAAAATAATAATGAAAATGACTTTTCCTTTTTTTTTTACTTACTCCCATGAAAATTATTTCTACAATTAACTGCACCGAGTTATAAAATAATTACTATATTATGCATACTAGTACTAGTAGATAAGCACAAATGATAAATTAAATCAGATCTCACTTTATTAAATAAAAAATTTGAACAAAAAAAATATGTTTGACATCAATTGAGAATTTAACAATAACAATTAAAGAAAATATATTAACAACAAATTATTATCATCTATACAAAGAATAACAAACATACCAAAATACTATACTACGACTTTATTTTGGCTATAATAAATTCAACAACTATGTGACAATACAATACAAAGTAAGATCTACAAATCCCAGTAAACATAACCTAAATATAAAATATTCTTTATGTCTTTCAACATAAAACAAATATATAAAATTCAGATCAATAAAAAATATTAAACGTTTTAACAACCTCTAATGTTGTCTGATGATTATTCGAACCAAACAATACTCAACCAATAGATTGAGAGTAATGAATGGACAATGATGCATGAGAAAAAAAAGCAGAAGGACTAGTAAACGATGAGGTTTGTGGACCATCAACTATAAATGATCGACATTATAAAAGGCTTTACTTAGGAGTAGGAGACGGGGTAAATAAAAGGAAAGAATTGGCTAACAACAATTATGATTGTCAAGCCTTAGGTGGGTTCACTCACCACTATGGGTCTGATATTGATAGATTGCTCTACTAAATTCAGGATTGTTCCCAAATCACCATAGGAGAACTCGACTGGTTGTCGTGATAAACCTATTTCATTTAGAGTTATCTTAACGCTGAGGAGAGCCTCTTTCTCTTTGTGTATGCACTGAGGTTGATTACTCTCTGAACTCACCACATTTGCAAGGGCAAGCAAGAGCATAAGCCCCACTATTTTCATCATTATGATTAAAGCGTAAAGTTGTAAGGACTTTTTTATTTTTTGGATCTCATGTAAGGAAATTTGTGGTTTGCATATTCATATAGGCAAAGCAGTACTCTATTTATTCTTGCTTATACTCATGTATCACTTTCTAGGAAATTGTATGAGACTCAGTTAGACAAATCTAGGTGTACAAAAGAGACTTTTCTATATCATGGACTGATTGTATCCGCGCATGGTGCTTTCGATAAGCTAAAGTACATTTCTAGGATGTTTATTAATTTTAATATTTTGCTTATATGAAATTCTCCAACCACATATTGAAATAAAATTAACTCTAACAATATAAACAAAGACCTCGAACAAGCATATTAGCAATTAAATATGAGTTAACATCCTGTACATACACCAGAAAATGGAATTACAGGTTATTTAGGAATTTAATCAAACAGTTTATATGCACACAAAATTTTGAAAAGAACAAAATATAGTATCATCGTAAATGAAAAGAGATACATACAAAGAGAAGAAGGAATAGAAATAATATCCTTACAGAACAAATAAATAAATTCATTTCCATACACATACAGCTACAGATACACACCAGAGAGATCGTGTGATTGGGCGTTGTCGGAGTGGGAGGTCCGACAGAGTGGAGGTGGTAGATCATCCGAGAGCTGCCCTTCTTCTTTATGATTTCGTTGTTGAAGAGAGAGAGAGAGAGAGAGAGAGTAAAAAAGAACAAGAAGAGGAGGAAAAAAAATATTGTTATTTGCATACGTTAATAACACTTTTAAAATTATGTAATATTTGGTAAAAAATGTTGTAGTGATGATTTGTATTGGCTCAATGGTAGTTGTTAAGGGAATTAAGAAAGACTCTCAGTACTACCTAATTGGTAAAACAGTGATTGACAGCAACACTTTAGTTGAGGCACCAAAAGATAAGGCGATTCTATGGCATAAGAAGTTTGGTCACATAAGTTATAAATGCTTGCAAGTGTTAAAGCAATAAAGCTTATTTGGAAATGATAAGGTGAGCAAGGTAGATTTTTGTGAGAATTGTGTCTAGGGGAAACATCACATATTGGTTTTCAAAGTTGGGTAACACAATTCAAGAGGCATACTTGAATACCTACATGAAGACTTGTGAGATCCAGAAAAGACTCCAACAATTGGAGGTAACAATTACTTTCTTTCTATTGTAGATGTTTTTTCTAGAAAAGTATGGGTGCATTTATTGAAACATATAAATGATGCATTTGAGGCTTTTCAAAATTGGAAAGTTCTTATGGAAAATCAAACAAATAGGAAGATTAAAATATTGAGGACCGATAATGGATTAGAATTTTGCAATGAGATTTTTTATTCATATTGTAGAGAGAATGGTATTCTAAGACATAGGACTGTGAGATTAACACCTCAACAAAATGGGGTGGCTGAGAGAATGAATCAAACACTACTTGATAAAATTAGATGTATGATGATTAGTTCAGTTATACCCAATGGATTTTGGGGGGAAGCTATAATGACAGTTGCATATCTAGTAAATAGATGTCCTAATACAACTATAGAGTTTAAGACACCTGAAGAAAATTTTTCCAATAAACCACCAAATTTGTCACACTTAAGAGTATTTGGGTGTGTTGCTTATGCACATCAAAGAGAGGGTAAATTAGATCTTAGAATAGTTAAGTGTGTATTTTTGGGTTACTGGGAGCTAAATGTTACAAATGATGGGTTAAAGAAAACAAAGGTTACAAATTTATAATCAGTCGTGATGTTATATTTAAAGAAGATCATTTTCCTTATTTATCTCAAACTAACATTCCTGCAGGTCAAGAACAAAACAGTACTAACAATGCAGGTACAGTGGAAACTTTAGTTCAGATAGAAACAAGTGCACCCAACACAAATCAGGTAAAAGAAAATAAGATTCAGACCCCAACTTGAACTCCAGTTGAAATGCAACCAGAACAAAGTGTAGATGCATCTAAAATACATGCAGATCCGACTGCGTCATATCAGCTTGCAAGAGTCAGAGTTAGGAGAGAACCAAAACCAGTCTAGAAGCTTACACTTATAGCTTGGGATGACATGATAGCCTATGCATCGATGTTAACACTTGAGTTAGAAAATTCAGAACCCAACTCATATGAAGAGGCAGTAAAAGGTTCAGATTCAAAGCATTGGATTGATGCTATGAAGGAGGAAATGAGCTCTTTGTACAAGAATGATACTTGGACGCTGGTTAATAGACCCAAAGACAAGAATGTAGTAGGATACAGATGGTTGTTCAAAGTAAAAGAAGGTATGAATGATTAAGAACTAGTGAGATACAAAACAAGGTTGGTTGCTATGGGCCTCACTCAAAAGGAAGAAGTGGATTTTACAGAGATTTTCTAACTAGTTATTAAATATAAAACCATAAGAATCGTGTTATCTTTGGTTGCCCAGTTCAATCTGGAACTTGACCAGATGGATGTAAAAACTGCATTTTTACATGGTGACTTAGAAGAGACTATTTACATGGAGCAACCAATTGAGTTTGAGATGTTCTAAGGCCAAGATAAAGTTTGTTTGCTCAAGAGATTGTTGTATGGCCTCAAGCAATCACCTTGGCAGTGGTGTAAATATTTTGATGGGTTCATGATAAAGCATGGTTTTTAAAGAAGCTACTATGATCTTTGCCTCTACTTTAAAGGACAACAATTCAAAGATGTCGAGTATCTATTGTTGTATGTGGATGATATGCTGCTTATTAGTGACAAAAGGAACAAGTTGAATAAGTTGAAGGCTCTTCTCAAAACAGAATTTGAAATGAAGAATTTGGGCATGGCTACAAAGATTTTAGGTATGGTAATTAGTGGCGAAAAATACTCATTTATTGATTTTAATAGTCAAAATAAATTAAGTTTTAATCAATATTTTAATGAAATTAATATGATTTATTTTATAAATGAAAATATTTGATTATGATTTAATTTATTGTTATTTTGTAGGAATTAAAGTACATTTTGGCATAGAGAAAAAGAAATAAGAAATAAAGAGATGAATTTGAAAATCAATTAAAAAATGGCAATCTTGAAGCCAAAAGGCCCAATCTGAAGGCCCAAGCCCAGCAAAATCTGTCTTTTTTGTCTCCTTGCCAAGCTGCTAGCTGTTTGCGCCCCATTACGACACGTGTCCCAGCCTTGCCTCTTTCAGCCATTGGTCCAAAGCTCCCTCAGCTTCCTTCAATATAGCTTCAACCAAACAACTTCAGCAGCTCACGCCTATCACATATGAAGCATCCTTCAGCCCCCAATGGCCCAAAGCCAGGCCTCCTCCAACGTGCCAGCTGAAGCCCAACAAGCCCAATGTTACCCTCCAAATCACCCTTCAGCATCAAGCCCAATCTGAAGCCTTCCCAACAGCCTGCCTGCGTGGCACATTTTTATTGGCTGGGAGTAGGTCAAAACCCACTTCTGCCACAACCACCTTCAACCCATATTTTGTGGGTATTGGGCTTTGCAAAATTGTCATTTTGAGCTTTAAAGCTCATCTTTTTTTGTGCTTTAGAAAAATGGCATTTGACTATACACCAAAATAACTAGGTTAATATTTATAATAAGATTTGATTTTTCAAAATCATATTTTATTATTAATATTTCAGATTTATTATGTAAACCCCAAATTGTTGTTTAATTTCTTTTTAGTCATTTTCTCCATCTATAAATAGGGACACTTTCTTCACATTTTATATGTAATTTTTAGGTAGCAAAATTCTACCAAATTTTAGTCTCATTTCTCATATTTTCTCTCTAGAATTTCATGAGAATGTCTAGCATAATAGGCTAACCTTCTTAAGAAGGTTAGGATGATCCTATATGCACTATGATTTTGTTTGGTATTTTTGATTCACCATGTGCTTGAAGTTTATATATTTTAGTGATTTATTTTCTTTCATCTTTACTTCTTCATCTTGTTATGTATATTTATGTTTACTAATAGTATATAGATTTTGTCATGCACTTTCTATGTATTATCAAATTAGTGAAAATAATATAGATAATATCTTCATCATTTTCTCCATCTCATTCATATATATTTACTTTTGCTAAATCTATATAGAATTAGTCATGCTCTTTCTATGTATTTTATAAATAGTAAAAGTAGTATTTGTGTTAGGTTTTATGTCCAATCTTTTTATTGCATTATTGCCAATGGTATAATGTCATTTTTAGATTTCTCATAAGATTTATCTCATCTTTCCATGGTAAAGAATAATAATCACTTGAATACATTTTGTGAAATATATTTGTGCTTTAATGATAAATCTTCCAAATGAATAGTTGGGATGTGAACTATCCATTTGTGTAATTTTTGTGAATCAAATATCTAAATAAATAAGTATGCATATTGGTGACTCTTGATCCTTCTTATTTGTTACTTATTTTTACATCACACTTTATTCCATCTTTATTTCTAATCTTTAAATTTAAAAAACAACAAAAATATCACTTGTTCTATTTTCTTCATATTATTTATCTCTAACATTTATTTATTGATTAACTTTATTTCTTTGCCTCCTTGTGGAATCGACCACCCGATCTATATTACTACAACCGCTAAGTGGAAGTCACGTTTGGGCGTTAAACATATGGAAATCAAGAGAAATAGGGAACAACATACCATCTTCATCACTTAGAAGTCTTATGTGGAAAAGATTCTATAAAGGTTTTTTTATGAAGGGTGCTAAAGCTGTCAAACAGCCATTGACCAGTCAATATCAACTTACAAATGCTGATATTGTCCTAAAACTGATTTTGAAAAGGAAGATATGGCCAAGGTACCTTACTTTAACGCTGTTGGAGCTATAATATATCTTAATGATTTGCACTAGGCCTAATTTAGCACACTCTATTAGTGCTCTAAGTAGATACATGACAAATCCCGAAAGAATTAATTGGGATTCTATGAAGTGGTTGTTGCGTTATTTGATTAATACTACTAGACATGGGTTGGTGTACAAGTGGCATCATAATCAGGTGGAAATCAATGGGTTTGTAGACTCGGATTATGCTGGAGACTGAGACACTAGAAAGTCTACTACAACTTATTACTTTCTAGTAATTGGGAGTTGTGTGAGTTGGAAGTCTCAACTACAATCTGTAGTTGCACTTTCAACAACTGAAGCTGAGTACATGGCTGTTACTGAAGCAATCAAAGAAGCTATTTGGATTCAAGGTCTTCTAAAAGATCTACAAGTGTTCAAAGGAAAAGCTACAATTTTTTCTAGATAGTCAAAGTGCCATACATTTGTGTAAGAATCCAGTATTTCATGACCAGACTAAGCATGTGGAGATCAAGTATCACTTTATTCGTGACAAGGCCACTGAAGGTGTGATTAATGTCAAAAAATTCCCCATAGAAGAAAACCCCACTGATGCCAGAACTAAGATATTGCCATTAAGCAAGTTTAACTACTGCCTAAGTTTGCTCGGAATTGATCATGGATGATAGTTGATGGCTGAACTGGGATCCTTGGGAGGTTGTGTTTATCTCTGCAATCCATGTTTAATGAAGACCAAGGTGGAAATTTGTTAGAATATTTGGTCTGCATTAAACATTAGATCACATCAGCAAAGTTACATTTTTTCTTCTAGTCTTGTCTACCATTTAACCAGATGAGTCTGCGTTTATTTTTGATATTTTTAAGTTTGATGAAAATTGTAAAACCCTCTATAAATATATCTTATTATCTCATTTGTTGTGGAGAGAAATAATATATTTCATTTGTAAAGAATATGAGCTATTTTAGGGAGAGAAATAAAGGGAGCTTGAGAGAGAAACACTTGGTTCTCGGGTGAGAGATTCCTTTGTACATAGTCAAGTGTACTTGGGGTTTTGCTTGGGTTCTAGGCATTGTAATCCATCAAGTGTAGAAGTTCTTAAGTGGTGACAAGTTGTAATCTCCATTGCTGTTTCATAGTGTAGAGAAGACATCACAAGAAGAGTTCAAAGAGGATGTAGGCTCAAGTTTATTTGGGCTGAACTTCTATAACTCTTGGTGTTGATTTTATTGTTTTTCTTACAGATTTTTCTATTGAATTTGTGCATGTTGTGTCTACTGGTTTGTTAATTTGTGTTTGTAGATGAAACTGGTGTGAGGAAGGTGAATTTCCTAACAGAACCAAATTTTCGACAGGTTCTGAATGTTGAGTAGTTTTTTGCTCCCACCAACCACATGTGTGTGTGTGTGTGAGAGAGAGAGAGAGAGAGAGAGAATAAAGTTGGCTATGATGACTACGCTTCCCTTTGAAAGTGCCAAATCAAGGCAAATGATGTTTTTAAACCTTATAATTATTGAAATATTAAACTTGATTTATTACGGTTAGTTTCTAGAATTTTCATGAATTTAGAGTTCCTAGAGTTTCCATGTATTTACTAGAGTTTCTAGTGTCTTCATGTATTTACTAGAGATTGTTGAGTCTTTAGCATTCTAGAACTCTCATTTCTTAGTTAGTAGATGATAATTATCTAGAATAATCTACTAGCTAATAATTTAATTTTGTTTCTAGAAAAGTCCATAGAGTCCTATAAATAAAGATGTAGTCCCACTATTTTGTATCAAGCCAAAAGCACAATTGAGTTCTATAAAAAAGCCTCTTCCACCATAATATTATTTCCCATATTAACCATAGTTTTCAATAAAGTTTTCAAGTTCTCTCCCAAATTCATCTTAATTTTCAACAATAATACACGAAATGGATAGGTTTTCTTAATTTTTTTATTATCATTGTAAGCTGAATAATATTGGCTATCCTTTATCCTCTATACCCCTTCCTTCTCACTTAAGTTGAAAGTTGATTTCACTACTCTTCTCTAACAGGAAGTGTTTGATGTTCGATGCTAAGGCCGCTAGTTTTTCTTTGCTGCTCATCTGTGTGTGAAATTATTTAAGCCCAGTTCAATGTCCAGAGATATTAAATGTTTCCTTGTTAGGTCATGTTCAGCTTTGCTACTTATTGCTAATGTTATTTTTTCTAGTTTGTAAGATTAGAAGCTGACTAAGTTTGCTGTCAGGTGACTCATATTTAAACATTGACATGTTTGTTTGAAGTGTTTTTATTCTGTTTTAAATCTGTTTTTTTCCATACTTGATGGTCAGAGCATTTGCTGTTATTTTTCTTAGCATTTCTAACTCGAAGTAACAGTCAGTCAACATATATGACATTTGGTGTTCTTATATTTAAACTAAATTAGGCCTGCCTTTTGTCATGGAAAAGACTCGCTGCATTTTACTCTAACTTGCCAGTTTTCTGGCTTGCAGCCCATGTTAAAGAAGGCAAGAAAACAGGAGAGGGCTTGTTTATAACTTTCTTTTATTTTTAATTTGTTCATTTTTCAATACTGGGTAAATCATTGTTTGCCCTACTTGTACTGGATTGCTGAATGATTCTGTAATGTTTCATCACTTTCCCTTTCAAAATTTATTTACTCTGGCTTGATGTGCAAGAAACTAACTTGCAGTAAGTCTCGCACGGTGGAGGAGATACTGACAATTGAAATAAAGCCTGGATGGAAGAAAGGCACAAAGATAACTTTCCCTGATAAGGGTAACCAGGAACCCGGAGTCATTCCTGCAGATTTAATTTTTGTGGTGGATGAAAAACCGCATGCTGTGTACAAAAGGGATGGTAATGATCTGGTGCTCAATCAGGAGATAACTCTTTTGGAGGCCCTGACAGGAAAATCCCTTGACCTCACCACCCTGGACGGAAGAAATCTTATGATCCCATTGACCGAAATCATCAAGCCAGGTGCTGAAATGGTTGTCCAAAATGAGGGAATGCCAATCTCAAAAGAACCGGGAAAGAAAGGCAACTTGAGAATCAAATTTGATGTCAAATATCCTTCAAGACTTACAGTCGAACAGAAAGCTGATCTGAGAAGAGTTCTGGGAGGAATTCTATGATGGTTACTAATTATTAACCTCTCCATGGTTTGCCATGGTGTAAATAACCACGTCTATTTTATTGAAGAATGTGAATACTAGGAAACTTTGCAGGGCTGAAAGGAATTTTGGAAACAGCTTTGGAAGGTCCTTCCAATCTACAATTAGATACTTTTTTGATAGGATCAAGATCAATCTTTTGTTGTTAATAGTATTAGAAGGGTCTTGGCTTACTAGAAAAGATGGATAGGTTATTTGTGTTTTAGCTTCTGCATTTTTGGTTGGTCATTTTTTTTTTGCTATTGATTTCTGGTCTATATACTTGGAAAATAGTTTTGGATTTTTTCATGACAGAACTGGTTTAGTTATTTTTAGGAAATGCAAGTGTTACACTTATTATCTATTTTATAATTTTTTTTTTGTATTGGTTTATTTAACTTTATGGGTTTGTCTTCTTTTGCTACTAGCATAGCCATCGACTATATGTATTGTTCTATCACCGAGTTAAATAATATAATATGCATTCTTCCTAGCACATTAGATTTTGTTTTTGTTTTTTGCTTTATCTTAATTAGATTTTTTAGGTTCTGTTAATAATATTGTATCTTCGGCAACCAAAATGTCTGCGTGCTTTTCTTAGTTCTAAAATGATGTTAGTAGAGCTTGATACGTTGCCTTTAAAAGAGTAATGGCATTATGGTCGGGAATTTCTATGGTACGCTATTGGGGGATTCACGGGACAAATCTAATGGCTTGGGAAAATTTCAATTTTGAGAAGAAAACAAAATTAAGAATAGTTCACTATGAACAGCAACCATAGAGATTATTTGGTCCTTTGTTATGCTCGCCGTGACCACATAGAATATCTAATGATAAAATTAAGTTACAAAAATATGAATAAAAAAATAAATGAATAGTTGAAAGAGAAAAGCGAAAATACTATTACGTAGTCAAATAATAATCAATCCAAACAAAAGAAAGATTGGAGAAAAAAATGCAAGTAAATTATGGGAGGTAGGACATAGTAGCAAGCTAGGTAGGTATAGACAAATTAATGTTTTGTAGGTTCATCGCATCGCAGCGCAGCGTGAAGGTCGGGACTATTGGTCAGTAGTACTCTTAACTTAAGCTAGAGTTTCTTCTTTTCCATGAATGGATGGATCGAGTAGTCTATTACAACAGAAAGACAGAGAACAGTACTAGTACTACTGCTATGCATTTCGAATCCAGGGATGTTCTGCAATAATGAATTAAAATAGGGAAAAAAAGAATTTAATTAGAAATAAGAAACAAAAAAAAAAAAAAATTTATAGACTATAGCAGTAGTACGTAGTACTAGTAATACTTACCAAGCACCTGTTGAGCAGTTAAACACTTCTTTAGATCATGCTCTAGCATCTGCCTAACAAGGGATTTAGCATTCTCGGAAATCTGAGGCCATGGCCAACTTTCAAAGTCTAAGTCTCCCTTTAAAATTGTACAAGTTATCTCACTTGTATCTTCTGTTGCTGACCAAAATGGGAAACGCTCACACAACAAGAGATAAAGAGTTACTCCTGCGCTCCATATATCCACTTCTGCTCCATGACGTCTTCGTTTATTCAACACCTCCGGGGCTGCGTAGTACAGAGTGTTAGGAAATAAAATTCATCCTGGAGCTACACAATACGCAACATAGGCAAGCAGTAGAGGATTTGCTTCTCTGTAATGAGTGGTCCCAAGATTGTAACAAATTCTGTTTTTGTATTTTGTCCTTTTCTCTGTATTTGCCAAACGTTAGCATTGTACAATTCTAGAACAATGTACAACCATTACATAATTGAATAGCCAGCCTCACAATCATTGAGCTGAGCATTTTACCAATTTTGCTGCAATATTCTTTTTGTCTGTTTTGTCTATTTTCTCACTTGGTATCAGAGCATTTTTGGCGATTAATCTATGGCTGACGGTAGGGATCAATCTCCTTCACAAGAGGCACAGTTGGTGTCGACTGGTCGCCAACAGCCACCATCAGTACCTCACGGTGGGTCCAGCAGCATCACTCAGTCTCCTGCTCCGAATGTTCTTGTCCCTCCACTGGGCAGTACCCTTACCCAGCCTTTTGCCTTAAAGTTAGACAGAAACAATTATACATTGTGGAAAACAATGGTCTCTGCCATTGTCCGAGGTCACCGACTTAGTGGATACCTTCTTGGAACCACTCCACGGCCAGTTGAATTTCTTTCCTCTCCAGACGATCCTTCCTTTGATGGTGTCTCGGCTGTTAATCTAGCTTTTGAAATGTGGATTGTCCATGATCAGCTTCTTCTCGGATGGCTTTACGGTTCCATGACGGAGGAGATTGCTACGGAAGTTATGGGTTGTGACTCTTCCGCTAGCTTATGGCATGCTCTTGAGGTCTTATTTGGTGCTCACTCCAAGGTGAAAATGGATGATTATCGCACCAAAATCCAAACGGTCAGGAAGGGATCTCTTACTATGCATGAATACTTACGCCAGAAGAAGCAGTGGGCTGACGTTTTAGCTCTCGCTGGTGACCCGTATCCTGAACGACAGCTTGTAACTAATGTACTTTCTGGTTTAGATATCGAATACCTTCCTATTATTTTGCAGATTGAAGCTCGACCTACAACTTCGTGGCAAGAATTGCAAGATTTCCTGCTGAGTTTTGATGGAAAGATGGAGCGTCTTACAGCTCTTTCAGGCACTCCTAAGGGTCTTCATAATGGCACTCCTGGTTCCCCTTCTGCTTATCTAGCCACTGCCCGTTCTTCTTCTTCATCAGGTGGTGGTCGAGGTTTCGGTACACATCACTCTAACGGTCCCTCGCGTGGTGGTTCTCCTGGGTTTGGCCAAAGCTCCTCTGGTCATCGCTCTCGTGGACGTGGTGGTGGTCGTAGCAGTCACAATGCCAAACCCACCTGTCAAGTGTGTGGGCGGTATGGCCATTCCGCTGCGTATTGCTATAACCGCTACGATGAATCGTATATGGGCTCTACTCCTTCTGTTGCATCTGGTGGTTCTTCTTCTGGTCAAGCCGTCTCTCCCAAAGGTGGTTCTGGAGCAGCTGCCCTTGTTGCTACACCTGAAATGATCAATGACAGCAGCTGGTATCTTGATAGTGGGGCTAATAATCATGTTTCGGCAGAAGCTTCTCAGTTGACCCAGACTCAAGCTTACACTGGTAAGGCTACCTTGACTGTTGGCAATGGAGCCCAACTACCTATTGTTCATATTGGTACCCAGTCACTCTCTGCTCATAACAATGCCTCTATTGTTCTTCATGATGTTTTACATGTACCTAGAATCACTAAGAATTTAATTAGTGTTTCAAAACTGACCCATGATAATAATGTCTCGGTGGAATTTTTTCCTACTCATTTTCTTGTGAAGGACTTGATCACAAAGGAGGTGCGGCTTCGAGGGACAATTAGAGATGGACTGTATCAGTGTTCTACCTCAGATTTTGCATCGGCTTCTTCCACACCATCTACCACGACTGCTGTCAACTTCACTGGCTTAGTATCTGCTTCACTAGAGTCTCCCACTACTGTTGTTTCTTCTTCTATTTCCCTTAAGGATAAGTGGCATAGACGTTTAGGCCACCCATCCACTCGTGTATTACAATCTGTATTAAGAGCTGTTAATGTAACTTCCACTATCAATGAAAAAGACTCTTTCTGTGAAGCTTGTCAGTTTGGGAAATCTCATTCCTTACCATTTAATTTGTCACAAAGCAGAGCTAAATCACCACTTGCCCTTATTCACACTGATGTGTGGGGACCAGCACTTGTATCTTCTACACATAATTTTCGGTTTTATGTTCATTTTATTGACGATTACAGCCGCTATACGTGGATATATCCCCTGAAATCTAAAGATGAGGCACTCCCAGCCTTCAAACAATTTAAATCACTTGTTGAGAATCAATTTGACAGCAAAATCAAGGCATTGCGCAGTGATTGGGGTGGTGAATTCAGGGCGTTTACTCAATGTATGATCGATAATGGTATTGATTTCCATCATCCTTGTCCCCATACCTCCGCTCAAAATGGACGAGCCGAGCGGAAACACCGTCATATCGTTGAAATGGGGTTAACCTTATTGGCCCAAGCCTCAATGCCTCTCAAGTACTGGTGGGATGCCTTTCATACATCTGTATTTCTCATCAACAGGCTACCCACTCCAGTGTTACACAATGTTTCTCCATATGAAGTGTTATTTTCACAGCCACCAGACTATAATCTGCTCAAAACTTTTGGGACCGCTTGTTATCCTTGTCTTCGTCCGTATCAGTCCCATAAGTTTCAATTTCACTCCACCAAGTGCGTTTATCTTGGTTACAACTCCTCTCACAAAGGCCATCGCTGTCTCAGTTCCACGGGCCGCTTATATATCTCACGGAATGTCATTTTTAATGAAGCCGAGTTCCCCTTTAAATCTGGCTTCCTGAACACCTCATCTGTTGAACGCCCAGTCTCTGTTCAGGTCCCTTATTGGTCTGCGACTTTTCCCATGTCATCTGCCAGTTCGCCTCCGCCTACAGTCGCTGATTCCTCTTTTCAGTTGCTTTCTGGCTCTTCTCCTCGTGCGACTGTTTCTCCTGCCTCTGCGCCTTCTTCTCGTGCGGCTATCTCTCCCGCCTCATCTTCATCTGAGCTAGGCCAGGACATTAGTATTTCAGCTCATGATGAAGTTTCGCCTTGTTCTGCTCCAGTGCTCGCGCCTCTTGTTCCCACTCACCCTATGATTACTAGGGCTAAGGCTGGAATTTTTAAACCCAAAGTATATATGGGTTCATCTCAGTGGTTATATGATGATGAAGAACCAGCCACTGTTGAGGACGCATTACAACATCCAGGTTGGAAAAAGGCTATGTCTGAAGAAATTGAAGCATTGGAAAGGAATGGCACCTGGGTTTTGGTTCCAAGAACACCTGATATGAATATAGTGGGGGCATAAATGGGTCTACAAGTTGAAGAAAAATTCTGATGGCTCTCTGCAAAGGCTCAAGGCCAGGCTAGTTGCAAAAGGCTTTAATCAGCGGCCTGGGATCGATTTTTGGGAGACATTCAGCCCAGTTGTAAAGGCTTCGACAGTGAGAATTATACTCACAATAGCAGTAGCAAAATCCTGGGATATAAGACAGCTTGATATAAATAATGCTTTCCTAAATGGACAGCTAGAAGAGGTAGTGTTTATGAGCCAGCCACAAGGATTTGTTGATGAAAGCAAACCAGATTTTGTATGTAAATTATCAAAGTCTCTCTACGGCCTTAGACAAGCACCACGTGCCTGGTACGATAAATTAAGAGCAACTCTTATAAGCTGGAATTTTGTTAATTCTCGTGCTGATTCCTCTCTGTTCTTTCATAAAACGCCTGGCGTGATTATACTGGTACTTATCTATGTAGATGACATTATTGTCACTGGGAATGACACTGAGAAGCTCCAACAATTTACTGAAAAATTGAACAAAGTTTTTGCATTGAAGGACTTAGGGCCGCTGCATTACTTTTTAGGAATAGAAGCAAAAAGAGATGATACTGGCATATATTTGAGTCAAGCTAAATATGTGAAAGAGTTGCTCTCTAAGACAGGAATGCTCCACTTGAAGCCGTGCCCTACTCCCATGACTGTTGGGAAAGCCTTGTCTAAATCAGATGGAGAATTATTAGACAACCCAACAATGTATCGCAGCGTGATAGGGGGACTACAATACTTAACGCACACCAGACCCGATTTGTCTTTTGCCATCAACAAGCTAAGTCAGTTCCTTCAAGCTCCAACAACAGTACATTGGAGTGCAGCAAAGCTTGTACTTAGATACTTGAAAGGAACTGCACACCACGGTTTGCATATTAAACCATCTGACAGGTTGAACATCACAGGATTCTCGGATGCGGATTGGGCTTGCTGTCCTGACGATAGAAGAAGTGTGGCTGGCTACTGTGTGTACCTAGGAGACACTCTAATCTCGTGGTCATCCAAGAAACAAGCAGTCGTGTCTCGCTCTAGCACGGAATCCGAATACCGAGCGTTATCTCAAGTTGCAGCTGAAATATCCTGGGTACAAAGTTTGTTAAGTGAGTTTGATTTCCCTCTAAAACAGCCACCTATAACATGGTGCGATAATATGGGAGCTAGTGCGCTTGCTGCCAATCCGGTGTACCATGCAAGAACTAAACACATAGAGCTTGATGTACATTTTGTGCGTGATAAAGTATTAAGAAAAGAGCTGGATATCAGATATATACCATCACACGACCAAGTTGTAGACTGCCTGACCAAAAGTCTCACTCAACACAGGTTTCATTTCCTAATTGACAAACTAGGCGTGGTTGAAACACCCTCTAGTTTGAGAAGGGCTGTTAGGAAATAAAATTCATCCTGGAGCTACACAATATGCAGCATAGGCAAGCAGTAGAGGATTTGCTTCTCTGTAATGAGTGGTCCCAAGATTGTAACAAATTCTGTTTTTGTATTTTGTCCTTTTCTTTGTATTTGCCAAACGTTAGCATTGTACAATTCTAGAACAATGTACAACCATTATATAATTGAATAGCCAGCCTCACAATCATTGAGCTGAGCATTTTACCAATTCTGCTGCAATATTCTTTTTGTCTGTTTTGTCTATTTTCTCACTCAGAGTCCCCGCCTTTTCTGAAAACCTCTGCCCTATAAATAAAAAATAAGAAACAATTATTTATTTAAAATAATATTCTGTAAATAAAAAAGAAGATTTATATTATAATTAGATTCTTTTTTTTTTATATATATACCAGGCTTGAAGAAGACTGAAAACCCAAAATCAATGAGCTTGAGAGGAGAGTGTTCTTGGTTGTTAAGGAACAAGAGATTTTCAGGCTTCAAGTCTCTATGGATGATCCCAACGGCATGGCATATCCTGACCACCTTGGCTATGCATGGTCTTGGTCACCACAGCCACCTCTCGCTCACTGTAGTACCCTCTAGCCTCAATCCGATCAAACAGCTCGCCTCCCTCACAAAGTTCCATAATCAAGTAATAATTCTCAGCATCCTCACGAAACGCCTTCAACTTCACGATATTTGGGTGATCCGGCAACGCCATCATGATCGATGCCTCACGATATACGCTCTCTATTTCCTCCTGTAAAAATATAATATACATTACACATACATACATTCATACATATTATTAATTATTATTAATATTATTTATTGTATTAAAATCTAATATGTTCCATGCTTTATATATATATATATATATATATATAATTGTCATTGGCTAAGTCATTATAACTGCCATATATAATATATGGCTAGGTCTTGTACAGACTCCGATATTCTCTTATAAATAAGTAAATCTAAAACTGAGAAATAATTATTCACAAGTAGAGCTGTAAATACGGGCCGGGCTTTTGAGCACGGCACGAGCCCGGAAGGCACGAGCACGACACGGCACGAAAAAATATGGGCTTGGGCTAGGCACGACACGAAAAAATATGGGCTCGGGCCAGGCACGGGCACGACACGGGCTTAGCACGGCACGGCACGACAAGCCTGAAAGCACGACACGAAAGCACGACACGTAAGCACGAATATAAAAAGCCTGAAAGCACGACACACAAAAAGCCCGAATTAAACTCAAATAAATAAAAAAATTATTATTATATCATCATTTTTTTATAGTATGTAAAAATAGTATGATATTTTTATAGATTTTATTTCTTAAACTTTTTCTTGGTAAAGTTTTTAATGAGGCAATGTTTATTTTATTTTTATTTTTAAATTTGGAATTTTTATTGTGTTAATTAAGTAAATATACATATATATATATATATATGTAAAAAGTAAAACATAAAAAAAGTGGGCTCGAATTATATATATATATGTAAAAAGTAAAACAAGTAAAAAAAAGTGGGCTCCAATTAGGCCCAGATTTTGGCTGACTTGAGGCCCATTTTTAGGGCACGAAAAAAGCCCATTTTAAAAAATGGACTGGCCCACTTTAGAAATATGGGCTGGCACGATCTGAGCCCGGTTCGGCCCGGCACGTGGCCCGTGTGGGCTGTGCTTGTGGGCCGTGCTGGGCCTATATATTTTTATGCGGGCCGGCCCGGCCCGAATTTACCAGAGGCACGAAAAATGTGGGCCGGGCCGGGCCGGACGGCCCACATTTACAGCTCTGTTCACAAGTTAGACTCAAGTATATATGCATTATGTTTTTTACTTTAGTTTTAATTTTCTAATCACAAGCATATGTGTGTTTGAGTACTGTTCGAAACTCTTTTATTTGTTGTACTGTTACCAAAATCTTCAAACAACAATATCATCTCTTCCACTTATTATCAAATAATAATATCTCTTCCACCCCACTGATCCGTATGTAATTATAACTATATATATATAGTAACAAACACAGATTAATTGGTTTATTACCTTTGTTTTGATGTCAGCCTTAGAAGATAGCCTTGCAAGCTAGGTCTTTCTTCGTCACTAGGTGTCGACAGAGGTACGTAATACCGTACCCCCCTCGGCCAAGTTCCTGACCCAGTTCGTACTCATTTTCGATCATCCTCCGGTGATTCAGCCGAGTTCCGTCCTCCATTAATTATGATCCTATACAACTTAGTTTACTATCAATATGATTCCTATTACTCAGAGAACTATTCTATTGTGTTCGTATAGAAGGAAAAGTACAAATAACCATGCACTGATCGTACATATACATATATATATATATATTTCTTGCTCCTAGTGATCGGATCTTATATCTACCTATGATTTAAAAGATATGTCGAGTTTTCAATCTTCTGTTTTTTTTTTTTAAACTTGCGCAAAAGAATCTATACAACCGACTCAATCGTACGTAATTTTATAACGCCCAATTTAAAATTAAACACAAGGTACGTATATTTCTCAAATATAATTACCTTTAAACCTGATTCCTAGTTTATTTTAGAAAATAGTTTTAAAAATAAAAATCAAATATAAGTACCATATTTTAAATTATTTGTCAAATTACTTAGAGCATCTGCAACCGCACGGCAATACTCTATATATTTGGGGTTGCCGTGCATAAATAGCTCCAACCAAACGGCATATATCACCCCATTTAGCCGTGTGTCAACAGTGACACGGCATACTGTTCACACGGCAAATTTTTTTTTTTTTAAATATAAATATATTTATATTTTATATATATATATATAAACATATGAGTATTATTGGGTCTATATTTTATGTTGTGTTTTTTAAATTATAAATACACATATAAATTAATTTTTCAAATATTTCATAATTAATTTTTTATATAATTTATTTTAATTTGTGTGAAAATTCTTACTCTACACTATAAGAAAATAAAATTAACATTGAAATTGATTAAATATACAAGAGATAATTAAAATATAATATAATAATAAATAATATATTTTTTGGTGTAATTTTTGGTGTTGTGATTGGAATGGAAAAAAAATATGGTGTTAAGATTCTTTAATTTTGGTGTTGGTGCAACACCATAATGAGGTAATGGGTTGGAGATGCTCTTAGGATTTATATCTGTTTATTAAATAATTTAAAGGAAAAGTTGAGACAGTAGAATTTATTTTCGAGTTTGTTTTTATTTAATAAAACGGCAAAAGTATTTTTACGAAATTTTAACTGTAGAATCTAAAAACAAATATATTATTACCATTATATCAGATTATTTAATTTAAAACGAAAGATATATATACACACACGTAATAATAAACCAAGTTGATTTTAAAAAAATTAAATATATACACGTAATAGTACATTTATACTTTGATTTTAAAAAAAAAATAGTAATAGGGTTGTTATTAGTTCCATTGTCCTTCAGTTTTTTTTTTTTTTGACAACATTTTCCTTCAGTTATTAACTAGGCGAGATTACTTAATTTAAAAATAAAAATCAAATATAAACACGATATTTTAAACTATTAGTAAAATTATTTAATTAGGATTTATATTATATTTGCACCCAAATATTCGATTAAGACTCCCCACTTTATTCAAAATTAATATATAATATAATTTTCTTCAACTTATGCTCACATTATTTAATTTTTTTTCTTTTTCATATTTAAAAAATACAGATAAATAATATATATTTTAAATATTTACATAAAATAAAAATTAAAACAAAAAAATATAACAACTTGTTAAAGTAATAAGAGTTTTTTCTTTCTAAAAAAATATACATTATTTTAAAAAAATTATGAAAATAAGATATAATAAAATTATTGAAATCGACAGAAAAGAAATTAAATAATGTAAAAAAAAATATTGATAGAAAAAGTGTTAAAAATATTTTTGTTAATTAATGGGTGCCTATATATTTTTTGGTGCAAATTTAATAGCCCGTTTATTAAATAATTTAAAAGAAAAGTTGAAACGGTAGAATTTAAACAAATCTTCATAAAATCTAAGAAAAAGAACCTAGACAAAAAAACATTATGAAAAAAAAATCATAATGTGTTTTTTTTTTAAGATTTAATTTAATTATGGTCTTTTCTCTTTCTTTATTAATTTTTTTTAGTTTAATAGAAAATAAATTTCAAAATTGCATCATTAACTTTCTAATTTTCAATTTTTCTCTCTTTTAGATTATGTGAGATTATATTAATTATTAATGGAGATCTTAAAAATATATCTCTTCTGTGTATTTAACAAATTTTTTTTTGGTTTTAATATTTTTTTTTTAATTTTAACGAAATATTACAAATATTTAGCGGAATATAGTTTTAAAACCAATTAAAAAATATTATAAAATAAATATTTAGTAATTATATTAATATAAATTTAAATATTATAATGTTGACGTAGATTTTCGTCAACTAAAAAACAAGAGCAATTAAGCTAATATTTTTTAGAAAATATGAGATGAACACAGAGATTTTACGTGATTCAATAGTTAAATCTACCTAAATCACGAGCCACTTTTATTGATTGTTCTAAGTTAAAGCTTGGAAAGCAGTTTTAGTAAAGAGTTCGTGCATAAAAAATAAATGAATATAATACAGCTTGTTTATAGGAATGATATCAGATTATCTTCCCACGATTTTAGGGGAGTTATAAAATATCTCATTTTTTGAATTTCAAATATACAAGCAGTTACATTATTATAAATATCTAATTGGTTTCCTATAAAAGCGGAACCGATTTACTCAAATGCTAGCATTCTATTATTTCCAATCCTTCTGACGCACTTTCGAACTGACTTGGCTGTCATTCGAGCTGAAATCATGATGTGATTTGTCTTCGAGTTGAAATAACAACTATCTTTTGAGCTGATTCTTTTACTTCTGCTCGAAAATCCTTTTGTTGTTTTCTCGAGTTTTGACGCATCATTAATTAAATGATGGACATTAACCTGGCCTTCGAGCTTTTATCCTTCTTTCTGAGCTAATAATATATACCTCGAAATATGGGTGTAACATTTGCCCCTCAAAAGTGTCTGCTTGATGTCCTGAAAGAGAGACTTTTGAATTTCCTTTATTGAGAAACGTGCCCACCTACTCTACTCAAGTGATTACACGTGTTGTTTTTTAACAGGTTAATTCCAATATTCAAGTACTGGTTCCTGCCCTTGTCCCATCAGCTTCCCTTGCCGCCATTTTAAAATCAAGCCCTTACCGTAGGATTAGCCATTACTTTAATCCTACGGTGGACCATCTCTCAAAATCTGTTTATAAAACGTCTTTCCCTTTTTTTTTAACTTCACTTTTTCCATTTGAGTTCATCAACTTCTTTTTCTCCAAAGCATAAACGAAAACAAAAAACAAGTCAAAAAGTTCCCCAATCTTCATGAAATTTTTTCATTTTAAGGCATTTCTCAACTTCTCCATTGTAACGCCCTACTACTTAGGGACCATTACACTGTGTATTTTAAATAGTGGTAAATGAGTCATTTGGCCATAGTCGTGCAACTAAACTTGATTAACGGTTTACGGTTAAATTTTTTTGTCAAAGGTACCATCGTTTCACTAAAACGTTTACCTCACACATGGGATCCCAAAAACATTTAAAATGTTAATTACAATGGAAAAGTTACAACCAGCCGACTTAAGCGATAAAATTAGGGTTTGACCCTAGTTCATCTTTAAACCCTCGGCTGTGGTGGTCGAACAGCCGCATATGTACACATTGTCACCTAAGCTCTCCATCTCAAGGATTGTCCAACTTTCTTTTCCCTTTACCTACACCACAAAGCACCAGTGAGCCGAGACTCAACAAGAAAACTTAAACGTGCTCATAAGCAGTAATAACATGTTCCCAAATCATAATAAGCATGCCTAGCAGTAATAACCCTACTCATGCATGCATACCATTCATATAAATGACTACAGTGTCATAAGGGCCAATAGCCCCATATAAACTATCAATGAATCATATCGGGCCTAATGCCCAAACTGCTTGATTAATAAATCACATTGAGGTTCCACGCCCTAGGATATGGGACTGATAAGTCACCTCGGGGCCCTTTGTCCAATCCTCTTTATTACCTGCCTTGGGACCGGACTAGCGTACCTGGCGCTCTAGTTTTCTCATGACCAATAGGTCGGTTAAGTGTATATCACACTCCTGATTAGGCATAACCATATGGACCAGCACTCAGTGCGCTATTGCCAGCCTTAAGTAATAAGTCAATGCTTTACGACCAGCACTCAGCGTGCTAAGGCCATCCTTGACTAATAAGTCAATGCTTTACGACCAGCACTCAATGTGCTAAGGTCGTCCTTGACTAATAAGTCAATGCTTTATGTTTACTGAGTTTTTCGGAAACTACAATAATAATAGATAAGAGAGATTAAAGAGAAAGGGTTTAGAAGTTATAAGCAAGATTTTTACGTGGTTGGGGCGTTAATGAGCCTTAGTCCACGAGACAGTTGTATTAGAGCTTAGAGAATCTATAACAATGGAGTTTTCTCTCAGTTTCAGCAGAGTAACTGTATACACACTAAAGAGAGTTCCCTTCTTCAGTGCTCTGTTACATGTATTTATAGGTTCACCCGGGCCAGGTTGACCCGGGCCCAATAAAGGTATAAATACTACTGGCTTCTCTATCGGAAGCCCAATACAGAGGATTTAAAACATAAAAGAAAAACATTAACTTGAGCCCATTGGGCCAGCCCAAACCATATCTATCATCCGACAAATTGGAGCTTTGGTCTGGGCATCTCGAGTCACGAGGCAGATTTAGGGGACAAGATCGGTTCAGAGCAGTGGCTGCACAGGTCCGAGGTGGCCTTTTCTGCAGGTGAAACGTGGGGACAACTCCCATGCTTCATGGGGCGAAGTCAGGGTCACAGATGCTTTATCCTGCCAACCTTGAGGACCCGACTCGAGTTTGTTTACCCAAGTCCCTCTCCATTCGTCGAGGTCCCGTACCGTTTACCATGGGCCCGAACCATCTACCAGGAGCCCGGATCGTTTACCAAGCTTTGGGACCATTCGCGCCGATCCCGACTGTTACCCCCAGCCAGTCGTACCGTCTCCCGGATGACCGTCCCAGACAACACTCCTCGGACGCCTTCCGGGCCTTGCCCAGAATTGGGTTGTCGATATCCTTTATACTCCTTGCCAAACGGGCCTGGGGTGGGCCCACCCTCAATTGGCCGGCTCGTGGGCCTGGAATGCGGTCTTGGGCCCACGGCAGGAAACGAGGATAACATTTACCCCCCAAGCCTTCATCTGGGCCTGCGCGGTGGAGTCTTGCTTTGGTCCCGGATACTCCCAGCTATCTCCCCGGTTCTCAGAATAGTTGGTCCATGGAAAGGGGCATCGCGTGTCAGACGACTGCGGAGCCCGGACCGTTTACCAAGGCCCGGGTTCATTTACCGATGTCCCGATTCATGACGAGGGGTACACGTGTCGCCTAGCAACTATTGCATCGACGACACTTGACCCTGAAAGGTCAACAACCACCTCAAGGGTCGCTAGGCTTAGGCTATTGCGTTGGCTCAGATCTCGAAGCGTCCCATCTGCATGGGCGCTTTCCATTAATACTTCTGCGCTAAGGTGGACTGTAGGATGGGGCGACCTTTGAAGGGCCTTTTCCTCTGGGTCTTTGGATCGGAGTGGAGTGGATCCATGACTCGAGTGGATTCATTAATGCCCCTGCACGATTCTGGACCGTTCGATGGGGGGTCGATTCCATCCGCTGGATAAAAAAATCATCATTTGGGTTCTTATAAATACTCCTCAGGCTTTCATTTGAAACCTTTACACTCTCGAGCTAGTCAAAGAACTTGAAGGATTTGTTTATGTCCGAGCTTGCCGACGATATCTTCCACCGCCTGCTCATCCTACGCCGTCACCTTTTTCCAACGGTTCCGGCATCTGCACCCTTGCCTGAGCATATGCCATCAACCTGCCCTATCGACGAGTTGCTGAACCGTCTTCATCAGTTCAAGACTGAGATTCTTCCATCCTGCCACCGGACAACCACCATTTTTCGCGACCAGCAACTTACGGTAAGTTTCTCTGCCTTCAGCCTTTATATATATATATACAAACGCAAATTTCCTGTCATTTTTCTTATCTGCTTAGGATGCTAGAACTTATCTGTGCTTAGAATTAGTGTTAGGGAAAGACTGCCTGGTCCGGGCCACTCTGGGCCCTTCCGGGTCAGGAGGCTTCCTGGACAAGTGGTGATGGACTGACTTAGGAGTAGCCTATTTTTTGTTCCCGATCAAGGTCTTGTGGATCTCTGGTGATCCCGGACCTGATCCGGAGGGGACTCCTCCAAGCAGTTCCTAGGAGAGCCCCCGTACCTTAACCAACTTTCTTGGGTTTTGGTACTGACTGCTTGGTTTGTTTCTGTTTTGCTCCCAGATCACCAGCCATGACATCGGGCGTCACTCTTCATTCGGAGGAGGAAGTTAACAAGGCCCCTGTCCTTCTTCCCAGGTCCAGGACCCCTAAAGGCAATAGATGGGAGATGGATGTGTTACCAAACTTGTTCCAGAACTATCGGATGTTGTACGCCCTGGAGAAGCGCATGGGCGTAGAGTCAACTCCCAGACTCTTCCATAACCGCCTGGCCAGGAAAGAGGAGAGGGCTCACACCTCCGTGAACGGGTTTGGGGCCTGGAGCGTAGGCCATATCAGCGCAGGAGCTACACTCCCGCTCCATGATTATTTCATGTGGTTCCTGACATTCGTGGAGATCGCACCTTTCCAGCTTCTACCCCAAGATTACCGATTGCTTGCGGGATGGCGCGTCTTCTGCGTCGCGAGGGAGATCCCAGAGCCGACCCTCGCAGAGATCTTGTACTTCTACAAGATGGAGCCGCAGGTCAGTGCCAAGGACAAGACCCTGGACAGCTTCTACAGGCTCAAACCACGGGGCAACTACTCTGCTCCTACCAGCGCCTGGAAGCATCTCCTAGACGTCCGCCACTACTGGTTCATGACGGCCGGGTTTCTCATAGAGAAGAACCCCACACTGACGCTGGACTTCCAGTGAGTGGGTAAGTGGTTTCTCGATCCCTCATATTGTCTTTGTCCTCTTTTTATTTTATTCTCACCACATCACCTCGGGTGGCAGGACCTTTCGCCCAAACTCCCCTCACCCAGTTCATCTTGGATCGGAAGAAGCTCTACTCTGAGCTAAGTGCGGAGGATCTAGACGTGGGGGGTTATGTCAACACTGACAACCTCTGATTGATCGGACTGCTCGCAGCCCACCAAACGATCGACGTCCCAAGCCTCCGGGGGATACAATGCGAGAAAGATCCTGCTTTGAGGGAGTAGCTGGCCCTGGATCACATCAGGGCCATAGAGGCTGCAGCGCTCACAGATGCGGCTAAGCGAAAGAGGGACCTAGCTCAAACGAGGGAGGCGGCCACCTCCGAGGAGCTGGAAGCCCTCTTCGACGAGGCGCTACTGAACACGGGGACCCCTGGGGCTAGCGTATCAGGGCGAGGTAACTCACCTATGATTTTGACTTATGTTCCCCAAGTTAGGGACTTAGCTAGGGATAGGCTAGCACACCGAGGCCCTGCGTTCGGGGCTGACGGGGAAACGAGACCTTCGCCTCTCGTTCCCGTAGGCTCAGAAATTCTCATGTACTTGTCCGGGTTCCTCCAGTACGAGAATTTTCTACACCCAGACGACATGGGGGACCGAGTCTACTCTTTCGCGTTAGATGAATTGAGTCATGTCCGGGGCCTAGATAAGGGTTCTTCCCGGGTCACTCTTAGTCTTGACTTCCTTGTTTGCTTTTTAATGGTACTTACTCTTTTTATTTGTGTTTGTTTCAAGAGATTCCGACATGTCCGACCCCATGGACGAGATGAAGCAGCTCCTCAAGAACCGGGCTGCCAGGGTGAGGGCCGCGGCCAAGAAGGCTGCCAAGAAAGCGTCCAAGGAGGCGCCAGGGCCGGAGCTCCACCATAGCAAGGAGACGCTAGGGCCGGAGCCTTGACCCATCCAGGCTGCCCTGCCCGCGGTTCCGATCACAACCGTTGACCTGGCCACTGTCCCCAACCTTCCCGTTCAACCCCCGGTGATTGATCTAGAGTCGGACCAAGCGGTAAGCCAGAGCTCCGGGAAAAGAGCCGCGGAGTTAGGCGTGGCGGAGGGAGAACCCGGAAATAAGAGAGCCCAGATGAGGCAGGCTGGTTCAGCTGGGGAGTCGTTCGAGGAGAGTCGCCTTGCCACGAAGGACCTTCCAGAAACATTGGCTCTTCCCGTCCACCCAGCCTTACCTAAGGAGGGGGAAGCCGTCTTGCGGGAAGAGCAGTCCAAACTCATTTCCTGAACCTGGGAGAGTGGCCAGGAAAAGAGGGATGAGATCTACAAGGCCCTGACGATTCGTCGTCAGGTTGAATTCCCTGATCGCCCGACGGCTTTTAGTGCCCCTCAGCCGATAGTGGATCGGCCAGCTGTCGAGACGGGTTTCCGCCCCAAGCTGGGGCAGGACACGACCCCGTTCGCTATGGATCTGCTGGATCAAGTGGGAAACACCATGTCCAATCTCCAATTGAAGCGATATGCCACCATCGCCAACCCGGACATGCTGTTCATTTCCTAATCTCTCCGCCACCAAGCCACCACTGTAAGTTTGCTTTGCATCTTCTCTTTCTCCTTTTCCTTGTTCAGTAAGGACTCTTCTAACTTTGCTTTGTTCAAAGATGCTCTATTATCCCATCGGAATGCCGACCTGGTGGCCGAGGCGGCCATGAAGATGGAGACGCTTCAGCTAGAGCTGGAGGCGCCCGTGAATCAAAGAGAAGCCGCCAAGGAGGCCTTGGCCAGGGAGACAGCCCAGGCCAAAGAGTTCCTGGGCAAAGCAGTTGCTCAGGCTGAAGCAGACCGCGCGGAGTTCGACCGGGTCACTTTCCGGCTTGAAGAGGCTATGTCCCGGAACGAAGCCGAGGCTGGTGAGAAGAGAGCCCTTCTGGAGGCGGAGCTTCTCCGAGTAAAGGCCGCACAGGAGGCGGCCGTGACTTAGTCCATCCAGGACCGGGAAAGGGTCAAAGGCTTGGAGGCCTGGATCCATGAGCTGGACGGCTTGCTTCACAAGGAGGTGAAGGCGCACGAGGAGACCTGCCACAAAAAAGAGCAAGCGGATGATTTGGTGTGCGTCACCTTCGAAGAGGCCATTTACATGGCCTGGCTCCGGGACAAGAACATGAACCTCCTAGTTTACCCTGACTCTGATTTGAAGAGAGCCGAATTTGAGGCCAAGGAGAAGGTTGACGCGAAGCCCCTGGATGATGAGGAGGAAGACGGAGACATCCCGGGGCTACCAGGTCCTGGCGAAGCCTAGACCCGGATCTTCATTTTTTTCTTATTTTGTAACAATATTTTTACTGACGCATATGTGTCCAAGACAATTTTTGGTATTTTATCCACTTTATTTTTTTCCTATTGCTCTCTCGTTTTCACCCGCTAATCTTTCACTTAGTGTTTCACCCTCGTGCATGAATGAGCTGAGTGTTTGGTCCCGGTTCCAACGGCCTGGACTAGATTATTCCCGACTTTAATTTATCAATTCACTTTAATCCTGTTATTCAGGGTCCAACTGCCGGGGCCATTAGGGAGTTGATAATCATCACTGAATTTACTCGTCCAGTCCCCAACTTCGAAAACCTGACGGCCCAGGCCATCGGGGCTTTTCGATTATCTTATTTTGAAACCTAGACTAGGTTCCCACGGCCTGGGCTGTTAGACACTATTGCACACACCTGGGACCTGCACTATAACAATCGCGAGATATAGTGGGAGCGAAACGGAAGGGTACCCGGTTGCTTTTTATCATGCCCCCGAACAGCGTTCGTCCGGGGCGAGACCAACCTGAGCTTTGGTCCTTTTTTATTATACCCCCGAACATCGCTCGTCCTAGGCGAGACCAGCCTGAGGCTTGGTCCTTTTTATTATACCCCTGGACATCGTTCGTCCAGGGCAGGACCAGCCTAAGGCTTGGTCCTCTTTATTATACCCCCGAACATCGTTCGTCCGGGGGCGGGGACCAGCTTGGGGCTTGGTCCTTTTTATTATACCCCCGGACATCATTCATCTGGGTGGGACCAGCCTGAGGCTTGGTCCTCTTTATTATACCCCCAGACATTGTTTGTCTAGGGCGGGACCAGCCTGAGGCTTGGTCCTTTTTATTATACCCCCAAACATCGTTCATCCGGGGTGGGACCAGCCTGAGGCTTGGTCCTCTTTATTATACCCCTGAACATCGTTCGTCCAGGGGGGACCAGCCTGGGGCTTGGTCCTTTTTATTATACCCCCGGACATTGTTCGTCCAGGTGGGACCAGCCTGAGGCTTGGTCCTCTTTATTATACCCCCGGACATCGTTCGTCCAGGGCAGGACCAGCATGAGGCTTGGTCCTTTTTATTATAACCCCAGACATCGTTCGTCTGGGGCGGGACCAGCCTGAGGCTTGGTCCTCTTTATTGTACCCTCAGACATCGTTCGTCCAGTGCGGGACCAGCCTGAGGCTTGGTCCAATACCCCCGGACATCGTTCGTCTGGGGCGGGACCAGCCTGAGGCTTGGTCCTCTTTATTATACCCCCGGACATCGTTCGTCCGGGGTGGGACCAGCCTGAGGCTTGGTCCAATGAGGTTTGTACCCCCCAGACCTTGCCGGTCTGGGTTGGGACTAGGCTTGAGCCTTGCACCCCGCCTGGTATTTGTTCATACTGAAGATACCCCCCAAGTGAGTGGAGACTGGTCTGGGGTCACTTTAGTAGAATTTTCATTGTCTGATCATATTTCTTTATGGCGTTTTGCACACGCCATTTTTATTATTCAAGGAATCACCTTGAGGCATACATTATTTACAACGAAAATATAAAAATGGAACACGTTCTCCTGACTACTGATAGTATTTACGGAGATGCTCCGCGGTCCAGGCTCTTGGGACTTCCGTGCCATCGAGCCATTTTAAACGGTATGTTCCGGGGCACACTTCATGCTGGATTTCGTACGACCCTTCCCAATTCGGGCCCAGAACCCCTACTCCCGGGTCTTGGATAGCAGGGAAGACTCTTCGCAGGACCAGATCGCCGGTTTCGAACCTTTGGCTTTTTACTTTTGAGTTGAAATGATGAGCAATCTTGCCTTGGTACATCTTCAGCTGTACTTGTGACTCTTCCCGGATCTCCTCGGTGAGATCTAGGGATTCCTGGAGTAAGGCGTGGTTTTGGGCAGGATCGTACGTGTCTCTTCGGTGGGACGAGATGGTCATTTCAACGGGGATGACGACTTTGCATCCGTAGACCATGGAGTAAGGAGTGTGCCCGGTAGATGTCCTTTCGGTGGTCCGGTAATCCCATAAAACGCGGGGCAACTCCTCGGGCCACTTGCTCTTGCATGCTTGGAGCTTTTTCTTCAATGCCCCTTTCAAGATTTTGTTGACGGCCTCTACCTGCCCATTTTCTTGAGGCCTGGCGATTGCAGAGAAGATTTTGACGATACCATGTCTTTCACAGAAATCCGTTAAGTGGATGCTATCGAACTGCTTTCCGTTGTCGGATACAATCTTGTAAGGGAGCCCGTACCGACACACGATATTGTTGATGATGAAATCCAGGGCCTTCTTCGAGGTGATTGTACTCATGGGTTCCGCTTCAACCCACTTGGTATAGTAGTCGATGGCCACGATGGCGTATTTCACCCCTCCCTTCCTGGTCGGGAGCGATCCTACCAGATTGACTCCCCACATTGCGAAAGGCCAGGGACTGGTCATCAAGGTTATTTCTGTTGAAGGGGCTCGCGGGACCTTCGCATACCTTTGTCACTGCTCGCACTTGCGGATGTAATCAACACAATCTTTCTTCATGGTTGGCCAGAAATATCCTTGATGCATGATCTTTTTGGATAGACTGAGTCCGGCTGTATGGTCTCCGCAGAAGCCTTCATGCACTTCGTGCATGATTGCGCTCAGTTCGGTCCCGGACACGCATCTGAGGTATGGCA
This sequence comes from Humulus lupulus, assembly GCF_963169125.1. Taxonomy (NCBI): domain Eukaryota; kingdom Viridiplantae; phylum Streptophyta; class Magnoliopsida; order Rosales; family Cannabaceae; genus Humulus; species Humulus lupulus. The sequence continues at coordinate 55,858,205 of NC_084796.1, read as the reverse complement.
CGGATAACCCCCTGCGGTAGATCTTTCCGTCCATCATGACGTATCTATGGACCTGGTACTGAAGCTTCCTGGTTGCGGTCTTATCTGCTGGCAACCCGACAGTTGTCAGATAGTGGATAAGGGGCCCCATCCAGGACGCGGAGTGGTCAACGACGTTGATCGCGGAGACTCGAATGCTTCGCATGGGGAGATGGTTAATGGGGACCAGTCCGGATAGCTCCGCTTCAGCGTCGGTGGCTAATTTTGCTAGTGTGTCTGCAAAAACATTTTGCTCTCTGGGGATCTGGCGGATGGAATGCCTCTTGAACGTTTGCAGCATTTCTCTTGTCTGAGTTACGTAAGCCACCATTCTCTCTCCTTTGGTTTGATATTCTCCCGAGACTTATCTGACAACTAGCTGGGAATCGCTATAGATATCTAGGTTCGCGGCCCCCACTTCTCGGGCCAGACGCAACCCGGCCAGCATGGCCTCATGCTCAGCCTCGTTGTTCGACGCCTTGAAGTGGAAACGCAAGGCGTTTTGCAACTGGTGTCCTTGCGGCAACACTAGGATGATTCCGGACCCTGCCCCATTTTCATTCGAGGCCCCGTCCACGAACACCTTCCATACGGGCGTCGCGGGGTCCGCGGGATCGTCCCTCTCGGTGATCCTGGAACATTCCACGATGAAGTCAGCTAAGGCTTGCCCCTTGATTAAGACTCTAGGAACGTAGGCTATATCGAATTGACTTAGTTCCATTGCCCATTTTAAGAGTCTCCCTGATGACTCGGGTTTTTGTAACACTTGCCGCAAGGGGTGGTTGGTCAGAACTTTTATGGTGTGGGCCTGGAAGTAAGGCCGGAGTTTCCGAGACGCCATCAGCAGACAAAATGTCAACTTTTCAATCAACGGATATCGTGACTCGGCCCCCAAAAACCTTTTGCTCACTTAGTACACCGGGAGCTGAGATTTTTCCTCCTCCCGCACTAGTGCGGTGCTGATCGCGTGCTCGGTCACGGCCAAATAGAGGTATAGAGGCTTCCCGTCCACCGGTTTTGTCAATATCGGTGCTCGGGCCAGGTGCTCTTTCAGCTTTTGAAAAGCTTCTTCACACTTGACTGACCATTTGAAATGTTGGCTTCCCTGAAGAACATTGAAGAACGGGATGCACTTGTCTGTGGCCTTAGAGACGAAATGGCTTACAACGGCTATCCACCCGGTCAGACTTTGCACGTCTTTATGCTTCCGGGGAGAGGGCATTTCAATCAGTGCCTTGATCTTGTCCAGATTGGCTTCTATTCCCTGAAAGCTCCCTATGAACCCCAAGAACTTCCCGGACGCCACACCAAAAGAGAACTTCTTGGGATTCAGTTTCATCCCATATTTTTGAATGACCGCGAAGGCTTCGGCCAGGTCTTCAGAATGTTTCTCGGAGGTTTTGGATTTGACCAACATGTCGTCAATGTAGACTTCCATGTTTCGCCCCAGCTGGGCCCGAAACATTCGGTTGACGAGCCTCTGATAGGTGGCTCCGGCGTTTTTGAGCCCGAAGGGCATGACGATGTAGCAGTATATCCCCTTATCGGTTTGGAAACTGGTATGCTCCTGGTCTGCTACATGCATATAAATTTGATTGTAGCCAGAGTAAGCGTCCATGAAACTCAAGATCTCATATCTAGATGTTGCATCCACCATCTAATCGATCCGGGGGAGCGGGAAGCAATCTTTAGGGAAAGCCTTGTTGAGATTCGTAACATCGATGCATGTCCTCCAAGTCCCGTTCGACTTTGGCACCAGAATGTTTATCGAGTTTTTCAGAAACTACAATAATAATAGATAATAGAGATTAAAGAGAAAGGGTTTAGAAGTTATAAGCAAGATTTTTACGTGGTTGGGGCGTTAATGAGCCCTAGTCCACGAGACAGTTGTATTAGAGCTTAGAGAATCTATAGTAATGGAGTTTTCTCTTAGTTTCAGCAGAGTAGCTGTATACACGCTAAAGAGAGGTCCCTTCTTTAGTGCTCTGTTACATGTATTTATAGGTTCACAGGCGCACTGGGCGTGGGCCGGGCTGACCCGGGCCCAATAAAGGTATAAATACTACTGGCTTCTCCATCGGAAGCCCAATACAGAGGATTTAAAACATGAAAGAAAAACATTAACCTGAGCCCATTGGGCCAGCCCAAACCATATCTATCATCCGACAAATTGGAGCTTTGGTCTGGGAATCTCGAGTCACGAGGTAGATTCAGGGGACAAGATCGGTTCAGAGCAGTGGTGGCACAGGTCTGAACCAGCAGCGTGCAATCCCGAGGAGGCCTTTTCTGCAGGTGAAACGTGGGGACAACTCCCACGCTTCATTGGGCGAAGTCAGGGTCACGGATTCTTTATTGTGCCAACCTTGAGGACCCGACTCGGGTTTGTTTACCCAAGTACCTCTCCGTTCGTTTAGGTCCTATACATTTTATCGTGGGCCCGGACCATCTACCAGGAGCCCGGATCGTTTACCAGGCTTCGGGACCATTTGCGTCGATCCCGAATGTTACCCCCAACCAGTTGTATCGTCTCCCGAATGACTATCTCGGACAACACTCCTCGGACGCCTTCTGGGCCTCGCCCAGAATTGGGCTGTCGATATCCTTTATACTCCTTGCCAAACGGGTCTGGGCCCACCCTCAATTGGCCGATCCCGAGCCATAGGGTTTGAGTTCCCGCGCTCAAAACCTCCATTGGCTAGAAACTGCCACTTGCGCGTGGCTCACCCTATTAGGGTTGTGGCTCCCCATGCTAAGAGTCGTGGCTCTCACAACTAGAGAGCCCAACACCAAACACAAAGGACTAGGGCTGTGACGCTACCCAACTTCAGGAAACCTGTTGGTTTTTATAGATCAAATCAAAGATTATACGCAGCGGAACAACAATCAAAATTGTTAATTTAACCCCACAAGATTTCTAGATCTACTTCTTCACATACATATATATATTGAATCAAATATATGAATAGAAAATGACCTCAAGTCCTTCCTTGCTGCTATCTTTTTGTATGGGAAAAATCCTTGAGATCTCACACCAAGATCTTCCAAAATGTTCTCAACACTCAAAGAACGAGTGTGGCTCGCTATACAAAATAATAGGCAAAATCTATTTATCAGATGTTCTCAACACATGAGATCTGATAAAGTTTGGACCTAAGTTTGTGAAGAACAGTGACCTATGCTTGTGTCACTGTTCTATTTCCCTCAGGGAGATTTCACGATATATTTTCTATCACTGAAAAACTGATCTCCTATATTTAATATATCCAATATATTAAAATAAAATATTAGTTATTTAAAACAATTTAAAAATAACTAATCAGTTATCAGATTTTGTTTAAATAATAATATTTTAATCATATTACAATATCTCATTATTTATTTAATATTTAAATAATTAAAATTGTGGAACAAAGAAACTTCTAGAAGCTTCTTGTGTGTGTAGCACAGTGACTGTGCGCTGTGCTACATGTGTACCACATGCCAAGGAATGCATGTGATTTTTCCCAAATTTTCTTATTATTTAAATAACAAAAATCCCAAAAATAAATTAATTCAAAATTAATTATATTTTTGGTAAATCAAATAATTAATTAATTTTCAATTAATTAATTACACATAATTATACAATAATTATGTTTAGTGCATTGAAAAATATTTTACTTTTCAAATAAGTCATTTTGCCCATTTTTGTATTTATCTTTGTCAGTGTTTGTTTGAGCCATTTCGGGGACCATGGACCTATAACATTAAGCTCCATAAATTTAAACTAAGTAATTAAACTCTTTAATTATAATAGTTAATTTATTAATTATGATATTTCTCCACTATAAATTCATAATTGAACTCTTTATGTTATAGATATACTTTTACAGAAATCTTATTCTAAGCTGTCCATTGATATAACCATCTTACAATAGTTCAACCCTCTAATTAATTAGTTCATAAATTAGAATGGAGGAATTACCATTTTATCTTTATAATTTACTTCTTATTCCTTAAGTATCATTAATTCACTAGTGAATAATTAATCTATAATCTAATTATAGATTTGAGCTCAAAATCATTTAGTTCAAGAATTAACTCTTAAGGGAACTAATATACGATCCGTTAGGAAAGATTAGATTCCATATTGTTGATACATGTTTCCAGCCATCCATGATATTAAATCTCCAAAACAAAAGTCATTAGCCTCATTCTGTGAAGAGACCTTAACGAATGAATCAAAAGATTTAATAAACATGAACAAGAGTTCATGAACACTCAGGATTTAGGTTGATCTATAAATGATCATCAGTTATGATATGAATTACAAGTCTTTATTAGTAAATAGTTTTTGGATAAAGACTTTTATTCATATCAGTCCATATCATATATAATCATATTATATAAAGCACCTTCACCGAGATGTCTTACCACATCAATAATTCGAATCTAGATTATTTGTATCAACATGATACTCAGCAAACCGTACTTACAACCCCAATTAAAGAATTCAACATGATACTCACCAAATACAACTATTTTGAGCGGACATTTACGAGAGTTCAATTCGCTCCATGAACAAATATCAGACTCCCTTGCTAGTCATGGTCTCACAATTTCTAGTAAGATCGTATGCCGCACTCCTACTCGAGATGAGTGGTGTAGCTATACTCCTGGGGAAGACAAACCTGACAGGAAGTACAAGCTCGGAGCAAGGAACAATGAACACATGAAGGCGGGGGCATTGCTTCCTTTAAGGAAATACTTCAAACGTTTCACTAATTGGACCGACATGGCTCCCTTCCAGCTCCAAACCAGCTTGTATAAGATCTTGGCATCCCTCAAGTCGTTATACGCCAAGCTGAAATGGCTGGAGCCATCTCCTTATGAAATTATTTATCTTTTTTTGTCTTAAAAGTAATCAATCTCGTAAACTTGGCGGAGATGGTTTTTACTCTCTATCGAGCTATCCTAAAGATAAAAAGCTTTTGGAAAATATTCCAAATCACCTTCCAAATTTCAAGACACAAATCTTTTGGATCGATGGACTTCACCCATCCAAATTTTATTTTTTCTAATGAATTCGTAAGTTTTTTTTTTCTTTCAATCTCAAACTTTAGATCGACTTTCTTTACTATAGGAAACTTGTCATTCTTTGTAATATTTTTCAACTAACTTTGAATGCCTCGACCCTCTAGGCCTCTCCTACCATGTCTGAGAGGCGAGAAGAGCTTGCCAAGCATCCTTATCAGAAAAGCTCATTAAGCTTTTTACTTCATGAGGAGAAGCTACATCTTTGCGGTCTCCTCGGCAAAGGCGAGACCACCGATGATGACAGATTTCCCAAATATGCTTGTTGGGAAGACATCCCTGTTCCAGGCTTCTCGACACCCAGAAAAACATGAAAGATAGGTTATGAGTTATCCACAGCCGTAATCTCTCCTCCTGTGGAACAAATAGGCTCGGGTCACAAGGCTTAAGATGAAGCCTCTTAAAGCTCCATTGACAGAGTTAAAATAATTTATCACCAATCAGTATGGTCCCCTACTATCTTATGACGCGAGCCAAATATACTTGTGTCATTCAATAATCCTGAAAACAACTTTTTAACCTGGTCGAATGTAGATTATATAGTTCATAGGGATGATAGTTTTCTTTCCAAGGGTCAAGTATTGTATAGTGTTAATGAGTTACGGGAATGGTTTGGGTTTCAATATGGTTCCAACGATTGGCGTGACTTTTCTACGCTGTAACCCACATGCCGAGATGAAGATTCGAGAATTAGTGAGGATTTGTTCCAAGATTGTGACACATCTTCTGATGATATATCATTAGAATCTCCTCTCTTATTCAGTTAAATTCTTACTTGAGCTTTTAAAATTTTGCAAGTATTAACTCATGTACTTATTTCATCTTATGTTTTGCAGGTGACTCCATGGATTCTGACCTCGACAACCTCCTAGCTAATCCTCGAAAACCAAAGAGCTCAAAACGTGGCTGAGTTGCCTCTAAGAAAGACATGCCTCCTCCTCCCCCCAAAGTACCTCAGGTTTCTGAGGATGAAGAGACTCTTCTCTTACTCCTCAACCTGATCTCGACACCCTCCAAGCTCCAGAAAAGGCAAGGGGACAACTGACTCCAACGAAAGGCCTAAGACCATCATCTCTGAAGGGGCATCAGCTCGCAAATTCTCAATTTCAACCTTTGAAAGAGAACTTACTTTGGATAATGTTGTTGGCGCTTTCGAGGCTGACCTCAGGTCAAATGTCTACACCCAAGTTTGCAGGGTGTACATCATGTTGAGATTGGTTAAACATAATGGTTAAGTTGTTTACAGAATGTGGTGCAAAACACTTAATAATTTTTACTTAAGCTGAAGTAAAAATATGAGATTTTATAGTAGGAATCTAAAATTGACTTTTATTTGTCTAAAGTGTTGTGATTGGTTAAATACATGATAAAATTGGTTAGGCACGAATGTTAGGATTAATGCCCTAAAAGCATGTAAATACATTTTATTGAATTAAATAAAAGAACAATTTTATTATATTTGAATATTATAATTATAGTTTGAATTAATTAGATGATAATATCAAGAAAATCCCTTATTCATTCATGAGAATATGATCTTGTATTAGTACGAATGAGTTAAGATCATATATAATGAATAAAATAGTCAGTAACATATTAAAGTATGGAATCTTTAATGAATGGTTACTAGTGTGGTTTACTAAGCATACAGGATGCAAGTGATCGAGATTCGGATTACTGATGTGGATAGACATCTTAGTAAATGTGTTGTATATAATAGAGATTATATATGACATGATCGATAAGAATTAATTATCTTTATAAACTTCTCGTTTGACATAAAGATTTGATTCTTATCATAATAGAATATTATTTGTAGATCAGTCTAAATCCTGAGTATTCATGAACTCTTGTTTGTGTTTATTGGATCTTTTGATTCACTTGTTAAGGTTTCTTAGTATAATGAGGCTAATGACTTTTGTTTTGGAGATTCAATATCAAGAATGGCTGGGAACATGAATTACAATAATGGAATCCATACTTTCCTAACGGATCAAATATTGTTTCCCTGAAGGGTTAATTCTAGAACTGAATAGTTATTAGCTCAAATCTATAATTTGATTATAGATTAATTATTCTCTAGTGAATTAATGGTACTTAAGGATCAAGAGGTAATTAGAAGGGTAAAACGGTAATCTTGACCAGCTCTAATTAACAAACTAATAAATGGAGGACTAAACTACATTTGTTGATTATATCAATTGACTACAAGAGAAAAACTTTGTAAATATAATTCTATAAATACTTAGAGTGCAATTCCATATTTATAGTGGAGTAATCATGAAATTAATAAATAAGATTATTGGATTAAAGAGTTTAATTAATAATCTGGTTTATTGGAGTTTCGTATTATAGGTCCATGGTCCCCAGATCGCCTTTGTTCTACACTATCAATGGTAAAGATGTCAAAAGAAAGATTTGTAGAGAGAATGACTAAATTGCAAATGAATTAATTTTCCAAGGCAAGGAAATAATTATGTGATAATTATAGGCAATTGATTAATTATGAATGAATTAATTATTTAACTATATAGTTTTTATTTTGTAAAAATATAGGTTAAAATAAATATTAATCTTATTTGGATTAATATATAAATAGATATTAATAATTATCTTATTTTGAATAAGATATTTATTTATTTATTTAAAACATATATTTTAAGATAAAGTTAATTTTGAATTAACTGATATTTATGTTGGGATAAATATATTGTCTTAAAAGCTGATTAAACAAACAAATGAGAAAATTAGAGAAAACCCTAATATGTGGGGCGACACACTCACTGTGCAGAGAGTGTGGCACCACACACAGGGATTCCCCAATCCCTGGGATTTGAATTTTGAATTTCAATTTATTTGTTTAATCAGTTATTTAATTATTCATTTTAAATGTGATTTAAATTAAATAATTAAATAGTAATAACATATCAATTTTAATTTGAATTCTGTTTTTAATAAAATAAAGATCAATTAATTAGATTCATTATCTTTATAAAAACTGACAGAGCGATATTTTTTAGGAATAATATTTTTCATGTGATTGAAAATAGACTCTCTCTCTTTGAGACAGAAGCGATAGTTTTCCTAAACTTGAAAACTGTTCAATTCCTCTTCTCTTAATCAAACCTCTCTAGATCTCATGTGCTGAGTACATCTAGAGAGTCATAAATCAACCTTTTGAATCCTACGTGCCCACACACGTCTTTGTGTGTTCGAGGATTGGTCTGGAAGATCAAGGTGTGAACTTTCAGAACTTGGATAGGAAGATCGTTGATTTCATACAAAAATATTCGAGGACACTTGATAGGCTACAAGAGGTAATCTCTAATTTGATTGTATGTGATTTAATATATATATATATATGTGTGTGTGTGTGTGTGTGTGTGTGTGTGTGTGTGTGATCTTGACTGGTATTAATAATTATTGAAAATGGCCCATTCCCCATTGCGTATCTTTGATTTGCTCTTTTAATACCAACAATTGGTCCAGAGCAGTCTACATATATATATATATATATTAAATGCTGTGTGAGTTTCTTACATTTGTTATATGTATGATGATATGTATATTGAATGAATGGATATATTTTTTTAAATGTATGGTTGAATGATGAATCGTTAATTATATGGTGCTCTTGGGTTAGGAATTTTAATTTTCTAGATCTTGTGTAAGCCATAAAGGGCATATGATATTTTGTAATTTTTATTTCTTGAAATTCAAAATTTAAAAATCTGTACACAAAGAGAAGAAAAAAGAGAAGGATCCGAGCCCTAGTCGCATGCACCTAGGCACATGGCCAGGCGCACGCCCACTAGCGCCCAGGCTCCTACGTGCATATGCACCCGCACCATTTACTAGTCCCATGGCCCCTTTGCACCCGAGCCCTCTCGCTTGTTGCTCCATGCGCGCCTGACCCGGCCTCCCTGCGCATCTGCCTGCTAGTCATCACCCTAGCCGCCTGCCCTAGTGTTCCTAGGGCACCATCGTTGGTGCCCAAACACTAGATCCTATTTTTGTGCATTATTATATTTTATTGTATTAATTTTAAGTTGTTTAAATTTAAAAGATTAATCATCTTATTTTATTTTATTTTGTTAGAAAATAAAATATCTTTAAGTTGGTTAAGGTTTTATATTAAGTTTAAATAATTATTTGAATTTAATTATTTAATTATTTGAATTCAACTAAATTAAAAAGATGACAAAAATGATTATTTAATTAAAGGATAATTTTAATTATATAAATTAGTTAGAAAGTTAATTTCTAATTAATTGGTTGTGCATAACTAAATTCCTAAAAATTAGCAAGAAAGCCTAAAAGAGAGGAGATTCATTCTTGGAGTCTTGCAAAGCACAACAAAGGCTATTTTGGCAACTGGGAATTTATTGTTGAGCCAACAAAATTTTAAGAGAATTGATTGAGGTTTGAATTCCAATCAACCGAGCTTAAGAATGAAAATTTCTTGCTCGAGCCTTTAAGGGCATTTTGGTCAATATGCGATAAATTAAAAAAAAAAAATTCTTTGATAGTGTGACAAATATTATTTTTGGTCACAAATTATTCAATTAATTTTATGCTTGAAAATTTAAATACTATAGGTTAAAAGTTAAGGGAAATTTAGAGCAAAAATTTTACCAAAGGGCCCTTGAGTTCTTTATGTGTGGGGTAAAATAAGCAAGGACATAATAGTAATTTCCAAGGGAGAGAAAGAGAGAGAGAGGTGGGCGGCAAGGCTAGGGGTAGTGTAACGTCCTAAAAATGATAATAAGTTTTAGTGCCTTGATTAATGTGCCGGGAGGGCATAATCAGATATATGTGTGATTAATTGATTAAATATGTGGCTATGTGACATACATGATTTATATGATAATATGAATATATATATATATGCATGTGAGCCCGTTCTAGTTTATAAGGGCATATTTATAATTTTGGCCTGTTGCGGGCATAAATATAATTATATGTGTTAAATGATTGAGACCACATCATTATGTGGATATATTTACAGTGTTCGGCTTGAGGCGATCCTAGTGTGCGGATTAACGAAATTGTCAAAGCAGGGTTTAATACCTGGCTCGGGGTGAGCCTAGGGGTATTTTGGGAAATTTAATGTATATTTGGGATTTATCGAGTAACAAGTAAGTATTTGGTATTTAGTTGGGCGTGTCAGGATTAATTGGGAATTTTTAGGATGACTCGAGGAATTAGTGGGAAACGAGGCTAATGACCATTTTACCCTTAAGGGCAATAAAGATGCTGAGTTATCTTTAGGGGCATTTTGGTCTTTAGGTTAAAGGATATAGCTAGGAAAGCTTCAGAACTAAGCCTGAACAAATCAGAAACACTTATCAGCATTCTCTCTCTCACTCTCAAGTTATCTCTCTCCATATTTGTGTGACTTGGAGGCTTAGGAAGATTGCTGAGGAAAAGGGCTTGGGAATTGAGCTGGGAATTTAGGGAATTAAGCTAGGAGCAGGCAAGGAACAGCTGAGGATCAAAGCTATCACTAGGGTAAGATTATAGGCCCTAATATGTTGAATTCTGGTTGGGTTTGGACATGTTTAGGGATAATTGGGTTAGTTTCTAATTTTAGGATTTAAGGAAGTTTGAGCTAGTATTATAGGCCATATGTGTTGTTTGTAAGGTGGTATTGAGAGTTCTGGACATAGTGTTGACTTAGGTATATGTTTAAGTTGAACTCTATGGCTTTGAATTGGGGGAAAATGCAGAAAGAAGTTGGGATTTATGGGTTCGCGAGGGCACGCCACAACCCTGTTCATGGGCGCCGCAGCCCGCGTGATCCCAGAAGCCCTGAGGGGCTTGCTGTTTCGTAGGCGCACCGCGGCCCTAAAGGGCAAGTCGCGACCCACCAACCCCTGGGTTTTGGGGTTGACGCCTCTGACTTAGGGGCGTACTGCGACCCTTAGGGCTAGGTCGCAACCTGCCTAGGCAGCCTTAGCCAAAATAGGTTTTTGGGCTCGGGAACTTAAACCTAAGTGCTCGGGACGAATTCTACTTCCCAGTTTAGTAGAATTCGAGGTCTCGGAGGCTAGTATTTTATCCTAAAGCATTTAATTGGATTAGATTTTAATAATTATCCATTGTCGCTTGTGACTAGGGTTACGTTAAGGCTCGAGATTGAGGATCGTGCTCGGGACCACTCCATATCCTTCGCTCAGGACTCGAGGTAAGAAAAATGCACTCGAGTTGTGAGTGGGGCTGAGATCCCCTGTAAATGAACATATGTGAGATTATAAATGTATTTGTGATTGGAAATCTCTGGATAGGCAGGTTAGCTCGTGCTGCTTTCGATTGCGTGTTTCGCAACTTTTGTATCTGCTATGTTTGATGTGAAAGTTCGGCCTAAGGAAGCCGGGGTTGATTGTAAGCATGCTGAACATAGCTCGGCCTAAGCGAGCCAGGATCAACTAAATAACTAGAGGGCTCGGCCTAAGGGCACTGACACCTAACTAATTGTACTAAGATTGAGTTATATGTTTGGATTAAATTGTTTACTATTGCCTAGCTTATTTCTTGTATTCTGCTATTGATTGAACTAGTTGATCTAAGTTTACTATGCACACTCTGTTGTTATCTGTTGACCCTCGATTTGGTCAATGACACGGAGTCAAATAAAACGACAGAAATTAGATGAATTCAAGTCAAGAAGATAAATGACACAAGGATTTAAAAGTGGTTCGGCCCCAAGTGATGGTAATGACCTACGTCCACTTAGTGTTCTTATTAATGTAATGAAAACCTGCAATTAGTAAACAAGGGTTTACCGAGTTTCACAAGCTCAATAATAGATACAAAGAATTGCGTAAGAACAATGATTTTCTCTCTCAGTCTCTAAAGATCCCTCTCATGAGCCCTTTGAGTCCTATTTATAGGCTCAAGGATCTCCTTATAGGCCGATGGGCCTTGATTACATTTAATACAAACGTATCTGAATAATAATGGAAATTATAATTATTACATAAATGCAAGATCAAATATCTTTAGAAAATATCTGATATACTACGACTAGTCCTGGTCGCCTACGAAATATGCCTTCTGCCGTACAAATTCTCCTCTGGTCGATGGTCGACCAGAACGTAACCATCTAAACAGTCAAGCATATCCCCCGTGCGTACTAATCTTGCCACGTCATCAAGTGAATCTTTTTTGGGTAAACATTTCCCCCAAGTTTATTTTACTACGACCAACATTTAATAAACTTACTTGACCAACTATTCGTTTAACCTGTCACATCTATCATCCCCTTTTCGAAAAAGTAAGCAATCATGACTTTTGCAGTTTCCCAAAAATATTTCAATGGTTATTGCAATTTCTCATTCATCGAAATCCCACTCCCATCATTACCTTTTCAACTGCGCTATGATCAGTATAAATATGCTACCTTTCCCACTTTTACTTTTTACCGAAGCTTTTTCTTTCTTCAAGAACTCAGAAAAAATCCTCAAGGAAAAACCCAGAAAACCTCTGTGATCCGAGACACCTTCAACTTTGCTTTGAGCAACAATCCTCATGATTCCTCTGCAAACAGTAATCCAAGTAAGTTTTGAACCCACCTTCTCTTTTATGCCATCTAGAATAAATTTGTGAGTTTTCTGATTTGGGCCTCCATTGTTCTTGAGAAAAAACTTTCGGGTAATTGGGTTTGTACAAATATATGCAGTTTCATGCTAGAATAGGAATTTTAGGTAGTATAGAACAGTAGGTGAGGTTTAAAAATTAACGTGGGACATAGGAGTGCTGTTTTCAGAGTATTACATTCACTTTTCGATCTGTTTTTTCAAATTGCTCGCTTGTTTGTAGTGTTTATATTAGGATGCTGCTGGTCGTATAAAAGCTTAACTTTTATACACGAGCAACGTTATCCTTATATTTCTCTTCTTCTATCTGTTGGTCGTAGATTCTTACTTCCCCTTTGATCTTCTTAGATATTCATGCACGATCCTTGGGGAGGTGAGAGACCAATAGACGATGATCTTCTCGCGTTGTTGTTCGAGGATCAAGAACATTCTTCCTTTCCTTTCCCTGAGCCTCCATTTTCACATCATAATTCCACGACCAGTCCTACACATGGGTTGTGTCAAATACACAGCTCGTAAGAAAAAGAGAACCACTAATTCTCCTTCCAACCAAACGGCAACCAATACCGAGGGCCCATAAAATGACCCTCAACCCCTAAATTTCTCACCACCAGACACTTAGTCAAAAGCCCGTCCTCGTGATGGCCCTCGAGCAAAAATGGACTGGTACGTCGCCCCTCCTAGTGTCATATCAAGCAGGATGGTGGCCAAGTATTCCAAGAAGTATGGTCTTCCTGGAATTACTTTACATAAACCCACACCCGACCAAAGGGAAAATGTGCCTGGAGGCGCCTTCAGCGCCTGGTCGAGGTTTCACATCGAGGCAGGGGCAATCTTACACTTGCACGAATTTTTCCAAGGGGTGGCCAATTATTTCGAGGTCGCCCCTTTTCAGATAACACCCAATGGATATAGAGTACTATCAACACTCTATATCCTTTATAACCACAAAAAATGGCCCGTGCCTACACCACACGAGATCAACTGTCTGTTCGATCTCAAATCCAACCCCAACCAAAAAGAACACGGGGTTTTTCCACTTCTGCCACCAGGAATCTACTCGCATATTTCTGAGTGATGTCACCTACAAATCCAACATAGGAAAGTACTTCCAAGAGTACTTCCTTACGACATACCTGGTCGCTGATAACTTGGCCTTCACTCAAGGAGGTAGATTTTTCGATCTCTGGTCGAACTTTCTGGTCGTTTATTTTTGTAGATTTTTTCTTTCATTGTCCTTAGCAAATTGGTGTTGCGCCTAGGTCCATGGCACTGACCAGACCCCACTCAAGAGATGGAGATAAGGGCCACGACCTTAGCCAGCATGAAGAACATAGAGAAGAGCATCAAGGAGCTGGTATCTGAAAGCAACTTAAGGTTGGTCGGCCTTCTGGTACCTCATCAAGAAGTGAGGGAATCCACCGTGGGGAGTGCTACTAGAGAGGAAATCCCCGAGCAACAGCAAGATGTGTCACATTCGTAGAGGAAACGACCAACGGGAGTGACTATCCGAGAACCACGCAGTAGCCCCCGGGCTGCTGCTGCCACTGCCCACCATGGGAAGGGAAAACAAAAACTGCCGGATCACCCCGGCCATATATCCAAATCCTCTTACGAGAATGGTATAGATCTCTCCCTCTTAGATATTTTTCCTATCCCCTATCACTTATTCGTAGGGATGGCAACTTTAAATTTACGACCAGTAATTTTAATTCAGACTTCTTCGAGGCAGATAGTGAGTGTAGCTGTAGTTCTATAGATGATAGCTCGGGTATACTACTTAGAATTTCTCTGCCTTATTCCATTACTTCTCTAAGCTACTTTGTCTAATCGTTTATTTTTATTTTGCAGTCATGCCTTCTGAAGATGCTTTTGATATGTATACCAATGTTGAAGCTCTTGCGAGCAAAAAGAAACCGAGCAGGAGGCATCCTGGGGAGAGTAGTAGTGATCCCTCTAGAAAAAAGGCTTGAAAAGAAGATCCTCCAGCTCCAACTCCTTCCAAAACTACAACGACCTCTCCTCCTCCTCAAAATGGCCCTCCCTCCGAGCAAGCGGGGAGATCCCTGGCCACCGATTTGCTGAGCAATGCCTACAACACTACCCACGAGAACCTGCAAAGATTGTCCAGGCACTGCCGTAGCCAGGAAGCCTTTTAACATCTTCCTCCGCTGAAGAACAGCCAGGTCATGAGCCACGGGCTGTTTGAAGTTTTTAATGTAAGTGTGTTTCTTTTTTTTTTTTAGTTTCAGTCGAGCAACATTTTCTCTAATTGTCACTGACTAGTTCACTTTTTTTTTTCTGGTCGCAGGGAATCCTAACCATGAGCCATAGTTGGTGTCGTGCTGAGGAGGCCGAGGCCAAACATGCCGAGGAGACCAAGGTGTGCAAGGAGAAGGTTAAGGCGGTTGAAGACAAAGTCGCCAGTTTAACCGAGGAGGTTAAAAGGAGCCAAGGAGAGTTGGCCAAATCTCTTGCTGCCAAAGAAAAATTCAAGGTGGCCTCGGAGAACAACTTCAAAGAGGCGACCAAACTCCAAGAGACCCGACGGCCAGCATGAAGGAGGCCACTGAGCTAGAGGGATGGGTCATGATGCTCAAGGAAGCCATTTATCAGAACCTGGAGAAGTTCAAAGGAGTGACCTTCAACTGTTTCTACCTGTTATGGAAGAACAACCCAGGGGCGAACTTCGACTAACTTCCCGAGTATATGAGGCAAGTCGAATTGGGGAAGTGCGCTGCTCGCTTGGTAGAGGAAAAGAATGCTCAGGAATCTCAGAAATTTCCTTAGCGACCGGCGTCGACGGAGCCAAAGAAGATGCGGGGACAACAGTTGACCAGCACCCTCAGCAAGACCCTTCTCCAGTTGCACAATGATTTATAATTATTACTTTTTATTTGTAACTACAACGTACAAATAACGATTCATAAGGCAGCTTTTCTTTTAATTATTAATTACATCCGAGCATCAATTGTTCGCAGTGTAAAGACATTTCATTATGATATCATAATATTTGCTATTATTATAACATCTTTTCGTATGAACGAATTTAACATAACTCTTTGTATTGATTTTACAAAATTAAACAAAAATTTAATGAAAAATACTCTAAGTGTCGTAGTATGCTTTCCCTTATTTTTCTCATGTGTTTACATATGCCTGTTGATATGCTTTGCTTGATTAGTATCTTATATGCCCCCCCCCCCCCCCAAGTGATTGAGGAGCTTAAGGTGCCCGGTCACTTGCCATGACCAAGTCTTGTTCGAACATTACTGCTCACGTACTTATAATCGAAATGATAATATAACAAAACAACACACGTAATGATAAAATACTTGTAATAAATACAATAATTGGCAAGAATAACTGGCTGCGCACAGTTCCTTTTATTTCTCGTAATATATGGACAAAATCGTGTCTGTACGAGTGATCAAGAATTGATCTTACACTTGTAAGCGACCAGCCGTATAATTCACTAGCCCTTATTCATAATCTTGTAAAAAGTAAAATTAATACAAGCCAATTCTTTAAAAAGAATTGTTCATTGATAATACTTGTGCGGGTGTTCTCCATTCAAATAGCGAGGAATGAGATCTCCATTTAAGCGAGCAAGTTTATATGTGCTTGGTTGAAGGATTTCTTCAATCTGGTCGCGAGTGTTGAGAAAAACTCTTATAAGTACCAAATCCCCTACGTTGAACTTTTTTTCACGTACTTTAGAGTTAAAATATTGAGCGTCCTTTTGTTGGTAAGCTACTACTCGAAGCTAAGCTTGCTCACGCCTTCCACTGAATAAGTCCAAAGACTCCATCAATAATTGATTATTAGTGCTCTAGTCGTATGTTAGCCTTCTATGTGATGGTGGATTTTTCTCAACAGGCAACATGGCCTCATACCCATAGGCCAAGGAAAATGGCGTATGGCCTGTTGCTGTTTGGGGAGATGTTCTATACGACCAGAGTACTTCTGGTAATTGTTCTGGCCACGCCCCTTTTGCTTCTTTGAGCATTTTCTTTAGTGTGTCCTTCAGAGTCTTGTTGACAGACTCAACTTGTCCATTTTCCTGTGGATGAGCTACCGATGAAAAACTTTTTATAATTCCATGCCTTTCGCAGAAATCAGTGAAGAGATCACTGTCAAATTGTGTGCCATTATCTGAGTCAATTTTCCTCGGCAAACCATACCGACATACGGTGTTCTTGACAACAAAGTCCAATACATTCTTGGTCGTTATTGTTGCTAGTGGCTCAGCTTCGGCCCACTTTGTAAAGTAGTCAACAACAACTACTGCATATTTGACATTCCCTTTTCTTGTAGGTAAAGACCCGATCAGATCAATTCCCCATACTGCGAATGGCCACGGGCTTTGCATATATTTGAGCTCATTTGGGGCTGCTCATGATATCTTGGAGAATCTCTGGTACTTGTCACATTTTCTAATGAAATCCATAGAGTCCTCATTCATGGTAGGCCAAAAATACCCTTGCCTTAGAATCTTTTTTGAAAAACTCTGCCCCCTAGCGTGATCTCCACAGAAGCCTTTGTGGACTTCTTACATCAGTTCCTTGGCTTTCTCCTTAGAAACACACCGTAACAAAGGTATTGAGTACCCTCTTCTATACAAAATTTTGTCGACCAGAATAAATCGAGCCGATTGTCTTTGAAGCGTCTTCGCTTTGTTTCTTTCTATTGGCACCAATCCCTGTTCGAGATATTAGATGATGGGCATCATCCACGTGTCTGTAGCTTGAATCACTAGTGAGGATTCTTGTATTTTAATGCTCGGTGCCAACAAATGTTCGACTGGTACTACGCTCAAGGCGT
Organism: Humulus lupulus; assembly: GCF_963169125.1. Classification (NCBI taxonomy): domain Eukaryota; kingdom Viridiplantae; phylum Streptophyta; class Magnoliopsida; order Rosales; family Cannabaceae; genus Humulus; species Humulus lupulus. The sequence continues at coordinate 55,840,692 of NC_084796.1, read as the reverse complement.
CAGCATCTTTCTCACTTGCTAACTTGGCCAAGGCATCATCATTTGAATTCTGATCACGAGGCACTTGTTGGAGAGTATACTTTTCAAATTGTGCCAATAAGTCCTTTACTTTGTTCAAATAAGCAACCATCCTGAGACCCATAGCCTGATACTCTCCCATAATTTGAATAACTACTAGCTGGGAATCAGTATATATTTCTAGTGACTTTATATCCATGTCCTTAGCTAGTCTTAATCCTGCGAGCAGAGCTTCGTACTCGGGTTCATTGTTGGACGTTGTAAAGTTGAATCTGATTGCACAGTGGAACCGATGTTCTTCGGGTGTGATTAAAATCAAACCTGCTCCTGCATTATGCTCATTGGAAGAGCTGTCTATGAACAACTTCCAGGAAGGAGCTTGATGCTGACTTTTTGTTTCTTCCATCGGTTCGCTAACTGGGATTCTGGTGAATTCTGCGATGAAATCTGCTGGAGCTTGTCCTTTCACAGCTGCTCGTGCAGAATAAGAAATTTTGAAATGCCCTAGTTCAACTGCCCATTTTAATAACTGACCAGCAACTTCTGGTTTTTGCAAGACTTGCCATAATGGCTGGTTTGTGAGTATCACGATGGGGTGAGCTTGAAGGTAGGGTCACAGTTTTCTAGAGGCCAGAATCAAGCAATAGGCAAACTTTTCTATGGGTGGATACTGCAATTCTGCCTCCACTAGCCTCTTGCTTACATTATATACTGCTTTCTGAATGTTGTCTTCTTCTCTGATTAGAACAACACTAGCAGCATACTCTGTGATTGCCAAGTAGATGAACAAAGTTTCTTTTTCGACTAGTTTGGACAAGATTGGTGGTTTCGACATGTGGGATTTTAACGCCTGAAAGGCCTGCTCGCACTCTTCTGTCCATTCAAACTTCTTGTTACCCCTGAGTAGATTAAAAAATATAAGACACTTGTCTGTTGACTTAGTATGAATCTACTCAGGGTGGCAATCCTTCTAGTTAGGCTTTGAACATATTTAATCTTGGCAGGAGACTGCATTTCGATCAGTGCCTGAATTTTTTCGGGATTAGCTTTGATTCCTTGTGAGTTTACTATGAATCCCAAAAAATTTCCTAATCCAACACCAAAGGAACACTTGATAGGGTTCAGCTTCATCTGATATTATGTTGAAGCATTCTTGCAGGTCCTTGATGTGCTCTTCGGCCTTCTTTGACTTAACCAGCATGTCATCGATATATACTTCCATGTTAACGCTGATCAGCTCTTTGAACATATGGTTGACCAGTCGCTGGTAAGTCGCACTAGCATTTTTCAAACCGAAGGGCCATTTCTTTATAACAGTAAAGTCCCATATCTGTTCGAAAGCTAGTGTGATCCTTATCAGATGGATGCATACTGATTTGATTGTATCCATAGTATGCATCCATGAACAATAAAATTTCATGCCCTGATGTAGCATCGACCAGCTGGTCCATTCTTGGAAGTGGGAAACAATCCTTCGGGCAGGCTTTATTAAGGTCTGTGAAATCCACACACATCCTCCACTTGCCATTCGACTTGGGAACCAGTACGATATTAGAGACCCAAGATGGATAAGACGCTACCCTGATGAATCCATTTTCCTTCAGCTTCTCGACTTCTTCTTTTATGGCCTTCGATTTGTCTTTGTCGAGCAACCTTTTTTTTGTTGAACAGGTGGAAAGTTTTTGTCTATATTTAAGACATGGATGGTCACCGCTGGGTCTATCCCAACAATATCTTTATGTGACTAGGAAAACACCTCCTGGTGCTTTTTTAAAAATTCAACCAGTTTGTTTTTTGTTGTTGTCTCTAGGTTTTTTCTGACTTTCACAACCCTAGTCGGATCTGTTTCTTCTAATTGGACCTCCTCCAGGTCTTCCACGGGTCTAATGATCTCTTCAAAATCCCTAAAGCGAGGATCTAAATCCCTATCCTCACTTTGGGAAACATCCTATTTGGTGACCTGTTCACCTGATTAGGCTTGTATTTCATTTGTCACCAACAACCTTTTCCCAGCTTTTTCTCCCAACCCGCCCCTTTTTTCTTTTGTGATCAAGGAGTTATAACATTCCCGTGCTTCTCGCTGGTTTCCCAACACGCATCCAATTCCTGCGTTGGTTGGAAACTTCATGGACAAATACCATACTGAGGTCACTGCCTGTAGATCGATGATAATGGGCCTTCCAATCACAGCGTTATATGCGGAAGGAAAATCAACTACTATGAAAGTAGCGAGTAATGTCCTGTTCACAGGTGCAGCCCCTGCTGTGACTAGAAGTCTGATTGATCTAGTTGGTGCGAGTCCTTAACTGGAAAAACCGTAAATGGTTTGGTTGCATGGTTCCAAATCTTGCACTGACAATTTCATCCTTTCTAGTGATGATTTATACAAAATGTTGACTGAGCTTCCTGTATCCACCAACACTCGCTTGACCATCATGTTGGCAATCTGACATCCACGACCAGAGGATCTGAGTGGGGAAATCAAACATGCTGAGCATCTAGCTCAGAGAAAGTTATTGATTCTTCCTCTGTTTGAGATTTTTTGGGAGTTTGCTCCTTGACATTCACCATTTCAATATCTTGATCGTGACGTAAGGTTCTGGCATACCTTTCTCTTGCCTTCCCACTGTCACCTGCTATGTGTGGTCCTCCGCAGATGGTCAACAATGTACCAACAACTAGAGCTGGCTGTAAAGGAGGCGAGCATTGGCGTATAGGCGCCTGCTCATTGCCTCCTTAAGCCCCTTGCTGAGAACCTCCAATTTCTCACACATACCTCCTCAGATGTCCTTGTCTGTTAAGGAACTCAATATCATCCTTGAGCTAGTTGCACTCATTGGTGTCATGGCCATACTCATTATGAAAACGACAAAAATTGGTAGTGTCTCTCTTGGATATATCTTTCCTAATTGGGACTGGTCGCCTAAAGGGAACAGTAGTGTGACTGGCCTGGTACACCTTCGCTCTGCTATTGACTAGGGCCGTGTAATTGGTGAACCTCGGCTCGTATCTATTCTATTTCGGGCGCTTGTTATCAGACGTTGTCGGCTCATGGTTTGCCCCCCCCCCCCCCCCCCATTCTTCCCATTATTTTTGTCGTTGCTATTGGTTTTCCCAGATCCATTGGCGGATTTGGTGGGATATTCTTTCGGGCCCTGGTCATCTGTAGGAGACTTTCCTTCATTGGCAATGGCCTCTTCGAGCTTGATATACCTGTATGCCCGATCCAGAAATTCCTGAGTGCTCTTGACTCCATTCTTTCGCAAACTGTTCTAAAGGGATGAGTGGCGTCGTACCCCAGCAGTAAGAGCCATCATCTTTCCCTCATTCCTAACCGTCTTGGCCCCAACAGCGGCTCGCATAAATCATTGAATATACCCTTTCAGGGTCTCTCCTTCCTTCTGGCGTATTTTGACCAGCTGATTGGCATCGGTCGAATGTACTCGACCAGCATAGAACTGTCCATAAAACTCCTTTACGAACATTTCCCAAGAAACTATACTGGCCGGAGGGAATTTGAAAAACCACTCCTCAGCAGTTTCGGATAAAGTTGCCAAAAAAATTCTGCATTGAGCATTGTCTGACACATTTTGGATGTCCATCTGTATCTTGAATTTGTTAACATGAGATATGGGATCCTCCAACCCAGTGAAGTTGGGCAAGATCAACATTTTAAATTTGCTTGGAGTCTCCCCCACAATGATTCTATGCAAAAATGGGGTGCTCTTTCTCTGATCAAATTCTATATGGGATGTTTGGTTCCTAGCCAACTATTGGACGACCTGATTTAAGGCATCTAACTAGAGGCCTGTACAACATCTGGTACTGCCTAAGCGACCGATGCTGGGGGGAAATACTCGTCGTGCCTTTCCCTTTGATCATTGAGAACATCCCTTAGATCTTCATCCCTACGCCTTTGCTCGCTCACACCTAGTCGGTCAAAGACATTGGGTTGTTTAGGTTGCCCCCAGCATTCTGGCTTATTTGTCGGCTCTCCATTGGCGGGGGGTTCTATCCTTCACCCCTCTCCTCTTGTCGTCGACCAGCATTCCTTCTGCCAGAATCCGCCTCATTATATTCATGGCCATCTCTAAATTGTGACCTATGACGGTGCAACCTGCTGTTCGCACTATTTCCCTCTCTCCTTGCTGGAACTTCTCGATAGATAGGTAGAGGCCTGCGTTGGTCAGTAGGTCCCCTGGAATTATTATGTCGTGGGGGACCCATGACCGTAGAGCCTGATTCCACATGCCTTTTTCCCCCGAAGGACGTTGTCCTCTGCTCGAGGGGTTTTGTTCCTCAGCCGTCTAGTGTCTAGGGCTTCTAGGATTTTGCTCGGCCCTATTCTGCCTTGGGAGCTGGGCATTTTCTCAGCGCGAGAGGGTGGTTGCTACTCAGGATCTTGGAAAGGCCTCTTCTGTTGAGCAACAGGGGGTGGCTTTGGCCTCTGAGGATGCATTGGTTGTGGTGGATTGTGGCGATGCTGGGGATGCTCTAAATGTGGGTTTTGTTGTGGGTGAGTACTAGGTAGCTAATCTGGTTGGGAGGTAGGTGAAGGCTGTCCTCGTGCCAATTGAATGGCTGCCTCTAAGGCTATAGTGGCATCCCTTTGCCGGCAGTCCATGTCAGCCTGCTGCTCATTCAGTTCTTGGCATTGCCAATCGATCTCCCTCTGCTGCAACACCATTATTTCAGCCACATTCTCTTGATTAGCTCTCAAATTAGCTTATTCTTCTTGCAACACAATCAAAGTCATCCTTAAAGTTTCAGTATCCATCTCCTCCTCTTCCAATTCCACCTTTGGTTCATCCTCAGATACACCTTGTGGAGGAGGTTGAGTTGGCACCTTCCCAGAGGTTTGCCCAATTTTCCTAGTTGTTTTTGCCATTTGATCTTCTTGGAGGTCTTGAGTTCAGCTCTCAATGAAAGCACCAAAATGTTGACCCTCGAGTTGGTCAATGACACGGAGTCAAATAAAATGATAGAAATTAGATGAATTCAAGTCAAGAAGATAAATGACACAAGGATTTATAGTGGTTCGGCCCCAAGTGACGGTAATGACTTACGTCCACTTAGTGTTCTTATGAAAGTAATGAAAACCTGCGATCAGTAAACAAGGGTTTACCGAGTTTCACAAGCTCAATAATAGATACAAAGAATTGCGTAAGAACAATGATTTTCTCTCTTAGTCTCTAAAGATCCCTCTCATGAGCCCTTTTAGTCCTATTTATAGGCTCAAGGATCTCCTTATGGGCCGATGGGCCTTGATTACATTTAATACAAATGTATCTAAATAATAATGGAAATTATAATTATTACATAAATGCAAGATCACATATCTTTAGAAATTATCTGGTATACTACGACCAGTCCTGGTCGCCTACGAAATATGCCTTCTGCCGTACGAATTCTCCTCTGGTCGATGGTCAACCAGAACGTAACCATCTAAACAGTCAAGCGTATCCCCCGTGCGTACTATTCTTTCCACGTCATCAAGTGAATATTTTTTGGGTAAACATTATCTATGATTGTTGAATTTAGTTTTCTTGCTGAGCCTTGGCTCATGAGAGCTACGTGGTGTAGGTAAAGGCAAGGGAAAGCTGGAGCAATCATGAGTTGGAGAGCTTTGGGGGCGGTGTGTACATCGATAGCTGCTTGACCACCACGGCCGAGGGATTTATAAGTACTAGAGCCAAAATTGTATTTTCCATTTAGGCTGGTTGCAGTTGTATTTACTTTTGAGGGTTGTAACCTCCTTATAAACATTATTTTTGGGATCCCGTGTATCAAACTCTTATTTTAATGAAAGACAACCATTTTATGATCAAAATATTTTAACCCTAACCTATCAGTTGACTTCAGAAACACGTTTATGTTCAAATGACTTGATTAGCAAGTCTTGCACTATTTTAAATACACAGTGTAACAATCTTGGTTATCTAGGGTGTTATAGGTAGACCCTAGGGCTCTCATAAGCTAGGTGACTGTAATGACCCAACTATTTCTAAGACCTTAGACCATTAAAACTACTAGACATAGCTACTATTTTGAAGAGAACATACATAAGAAATATTCACAAACTTTATTAAAAACACTAAAGTAAATATTGAAATACATAAATTCGGGGTATGGGATCCCATTGTTTAAAAATAAAACGTAAATTTAAACTTAAATAAAATTGTTTACAAAGCTAAATGCGGAAAATACATAAAGAAAACATAATAAAATGACTGAAAATAACGTCGTCCTCAAATCATATACGGAGTCCATCGAATTCATTCTTCCTCAATACACAGGCCAAGCTACCACGAATCCTTCCGTCACGATATCTATTTTCCTGCGTACATAAAATAAAGGAATGAGCCTAATGCCCAGCAAGGAAAATCTACCAATAACATAAAACATATACATAAACTATATCATAAACATATACTATAAACATATGTCATATACTACAATGGCCATTATACTACTTAGGGCTTGTTAACTAAACAAGTCATATGCCCAATAGATTGATGGGGCTTGCTAGCCAAGCAAGTCATATGCCCATAATTTACTGGGGCTTGTTAGTTATACAAGTCATATGCCCAAGGTATATAAACATACTATACATAATGTAAACATAACATAACACAACATAAGATAACATAACATAAACATAACATATCATATAAACATATATAATTCTATCCTATTTTCCTTACAAAAATTGGGGTATGAGAACAAGGACGGGATTCGGAACACTCCTAAAACCAACAATAAGAATGTGAGTATTTCTAAAGAAAGAGATGATCAAGTAATGGACTAAACCGCCAAGATGAAACTTACTGAAAAGAAACCTTAAGTTCAAAGAACTTAGATACCTAACTAAGAATTGAAAACAATGAGTTAGGATCTGAATGAAAACTAAAGAATTAAATTGAAAGGAACATAAGATTAGGAATATCTTTGAATGTACTAGAACCGAACTACACCTTGATATTAGAAACACACTATTTATCTTACTTCCCAAGTGTTTATAAAGCTTATACCCCAACCCAAGTGTTTATCACTCTATAGTAACCCTAGCAACTTGAAGGCTCTGAACACAGCTTGAAGAATGAGAGAAATGGCTGGGTACTAGGTCCTATTTATAGAGTTCAAGGAGTGAACTACCTCCTTTTAGATTGAATAAAAATAATGAATATTAATTGAAAAATATTTGAATATTCCTTCAACAGAGGCTGAAGACTCGGTCAAAACGTTCAGAGGCTAGTCAAAAGGTTAAGGAATGAATTGAGCTCGGTTTCAGAATCGTTTGAAAACATAACCCTAGGGCCAATATATCACCCATTATAGGTGATATATCGCCTGGGCTTATGCCCCGAGTGCTCGTCGATTCGTTTGTTCAAAGTTCACGTGTTTTTCGTATTGCTCGTGTGGCAATACATCGACTCCTAGGCTGCGATATATCGGCATACGTGAATATATTAAACACGTAATTGCACATTTTCAGAATAATTAAATTGATTAATTAGGTTTGACTGAGTAATACGAGATTCCAACAAGTTCTGGAAGGGTCTAGAGCTTCTAGAAACTTCTATTTTTGAATTATCCACTTAAAAATGCTTAATTCCTCAAATAAACAAGATTGTGACAAATGTCATGCTCTTAGTGGTCTTAGGAGGTTCTATAGTATTCTATAACTTTCTTTTATTTAAACTATAGTTAAATCCTTAAATAAACCTACACACGACAAGTGTCATGCTCTTATTAATCCTATCTAAACCTTATAGTATAATAAATGACATCTTTATAATCAGCTATATAAATCAAACCTTATGCGATAATTAATATTCTTAAACTATAGGTTAAACTTATAAAATCTATAAGTGTTGCTACGAGTGTTCAACTAAGTCCCAGCTTGAACCAAAATCCACACTAATAAACATACTATAACTACTACTAGCTACTACTACTACTACTACTACTACTACTACTACTACTACTACTACTACTACAACTACTATCTAACTTGCTAAGTAAATTATGAGACTCTAGAGTGACATACCGCCAAAGCTAAGGAATGGGAAAAGTCTCTTACCTTTTATACAAGCCAAAACTAATCATTTCTCAAAAAGAAAAACTCTCTCTCTCAAGCTCTCTCTCTCTCCAAAACCAAATACACCACTATTTTCTCCTCCATTGCTGAAAAAAAAATTAAATCCTAGAGAGTTAGCACTCCTCTTCCCCATTGGAGAAGAAAAAAGCTTCAAGAAGAGATTTCCTTGTCTATTGTAAGTATAATGTTCCCTTGTGCATTTTCCTTCTCTTCTCCTTCAAACTCAAAAACTAGGATTCTTTGTGCATGCATGTGATCTAAAAGCCATGCATGGACTTGTTCTTGTGTTCTAGGGTTTAAGAGAAGCCTTTACTAGTTGGATCTCAAAGTTGAACACCATTGTGATCAAATAAAGCAAGGTAAGAAGTTTTTGTAAGCTTGCATGTTCTTGTCCCTCATCTAGTTTTCTTCCTACCCTAATCTCTTCTTAAAAATCTGCTTGTGGGGCTTGGGGCTCGGTTTTGAGAGTTTAGAGCACCAAGGAAAGCTTTTGAAGAGCTAAGGAATACATCTCCAAGCTAGGGCTTCAAAAGGTAGAATCTATGGTTGTTTTCCTTAACTTTTGTGGTGATTCTTGTAGATCTGATTGTATAGGGTATTTTAATGGTTTTTGAGCTTATTTTTATGCTTATGATTGAGGTTGTGTGATATGGTGAATTTCATGCATGCACATGACTAGGGTATATGCTAGAAATGCTTGTTGTGATTAAGTGTGAATAAAAATGCATGCTGCCAAAATTCATGGTCTGGATTCCAACGGGTCAGATTGCACCCTATTGCCTCTTTTTATGAAAATAATTTATGTAGTTGTGTTTTTATTTGTGAGTGCTTGATTTTAGGCTTTGGAAAGTCACAAAAAAGTATTTTTAAGCTAAAGTTATGCACTTTTTGGCATTGTGATACAAATCTGGAAAATTTCTGGGGCAGCATGCAGTGCTCAGATTTATTTATCTTTTGAATAGGTTTAACTAATCTAAAAGCTATTAAATTTGGTAGGATGTTATTTGATACATGTATAAGGGTCCCTGTAAATTTTTAGAGGAAAATATATTATGGATTAAGAGAAACAAATTTTCAAAGTTTGCCCTAAAATCTGGAAAAAAAAACTTCTGGGCAGAAAGCACTACCCAGATTGCTTTAAATGATTTGAGTAGGTTTTACTATTCCAAAAATTATAAAATTTTGAAATAAGTTAGTTAAGATATGTATCAGGGCTCCTGTAAAATTTAAGAGAAAACTATGTCACGGTTTAACAGAATTTTTTTTTCTAATTTTCCCTAAAATCTGAAAAGTTGTAATTTCTTACCATAATGAAAAGTAATTTTTGGGAGGTTAGTTCTCCTAACCTAAAATGAGTTTTGACGCGAGGTTTTCACTTAGTTCCCGTCCTTATGACAAAGAGTAGGTGGATGGAAGTTTAAGGGCTTTGGCCAAAAACTCAACATAGACAAATGTTTAAAAATGGACTTTTATCACTTTAAATAAAGAAGTAAAAGTAAAATTGTGGAAATTGGGAAATTGTTCTTTTTATAAAAGTAATAAGGATTTGGATGTTAAACCAATCTAAAATCAGTTTCAGATCTATAATAAAATATGATTTTTTTTTACTATTTTAATAAATTAAGGGTCCAATTTCCCTTCTTTTGAAAAATACCACAAAAGAGGTTTTAGATTATCATTAAACTTGGTAAAAATAGAAGTGTAGGTTAAAAAGGATCTTTATAAACAAAGGATGACTTTTAAAAAAATAATAATAAAAGAGTCTATAAGGAATATTTTGGTATTATGAAAGGAAATGGTGAACTTCATAAAAGGATGAAAATTATGGTATTTTCTAAGACACGATTTTGTTAACTCCTTTTTCTAAAACCAGAGTACCAAATGATCAAATAAGATAATTCATAAAGAAATATTAAACCACATGGTATGGAGAACATGTTACTGTGAGGCCGATTTTCCTACGATAACTTAAAGACTGAAATGAAAACTTGGCCTTATACATTATGAAGTGGATACAATATAGAGTCTGTGAGAGTTTATTGCATGCAGCTATTGTAAAATATTAGCTATAAGTATATGCCATAGTTTAATCCGAGCACACTATACTAATTACAATAACCGCCAAAGGAAAAAATGAATAGCGGTATTAAGGATCCAACTAGGAACTAAGGACTCCAAGTAAGTTAGCCTTTCCATTTCTTGGCTATAACATGAATATACTAGTGTGTGCTTGTAGTAGTAGATTACACTAGTTTTGTTTGGGTCATTAGGACCAGGGTATGCTTAATACCTACTCTTGCAATGCTTTTGCATTATGCGGCAACATGGTAAGCAGGTTCGGGTTGGAGCCAGAACCTTGGCGTAATATAGTCTGGGTTGGAGCCAAGACACGGTAAGCTAAAGTCTGGGTCAGAGCCAGGACATGGTAACATTATAGTTCGGGTTAGAGCCAGGACATGGTAAAATTATAGTCCGGGTTAGAGCCATGACATGGTACAATTTTAGTCTGGGTTGGAGCCAGCACATGGTAAATATAGTTCGGGTTGGAGCCAGGAAATGGTAAGATAAAGTTTGGGTTGGAGCCAGGACATGGTAAGATAGTCTGCGTTGGAGCCAAGACGATAAGAGTGATTTCAGGTGGGAGCCAGGATCCTTCTTGTTTGTTCGAATTGATTAAATTGTGTAAATATATATATCTCGAATGTTCTGGGATTTTCTAAGTGCTGGTTTTTTATGATATGTGTGACATTGGTTGTTAGGTACAATCAAGGCATTTGATTTTGATTTGGCTATTATTTGAGAATTGTATGATAAGGATGGAACTTATCCAATACCCTAATGGCCGGCAACGATCACTACTTTAGGTCAACTAGTTACTGGGTTTAGTATACTTGTGTTGTAAGACTATTCTTACTAATCATTTTCGCTTACCTAGTTGTTTCATGTTGTAGGTAAGTACAAAGGCAAGGTGGATCAATGAGTGCCTCTGCTTGTGGATATGTACATGTGGGCTGACCTGGGGAGGATTTTGATGGATTACCATTTTGAAAAGAAAAAGTTGGAAGTTTGTTATTTCTTTTGGGATAATTGTTTTGTTATAACTCTGTGGAAGAGTACTTGTATTTCCGTTTGCTAAACTAAAAGTGTGCGGACATGATCTTTTTAAATGTTTTTTTATATGGATTTTCGGTACAATGAGTTAAAAGTAAAAAGTTTAAATTTTCCGCATGATTTTCGTCTTGTATTTTGGGTCGTTAAAGATTGTTTATTTATTTATTGTATTTATTTAAATAAATGTTAATTAATGTTTGATTGATAACATGATCATGCATTAGTCAATTACATGTCATTCATGAAACCCCACACAATTTTCATTAATCATGCATCTTTTAGAAATATGATTATTTAGGATTGTCCTAATTGTTTATATGAATTCTTTTGGAGAAATCAATTACATGTACACTACTAAGTATTAAATTAGTTACAACTTGGTAACTCACACCATAATAAATGCAATAGTTTTTATAGGCCTTTAAGATAACCAACTTTATTTAAAAAATGTGTTTTAGTAAAGTTAGATGAATGTAATGGGTAAATATTTAGATTACATTAATTATAGAAACAATCTCTTTTACAATTATAATGTATTTTGTAATTAATTACATTCATAGGTTTGTTAATAAACTAGTAATTAATTAATTAGTTTAATAAAACACATTTTCTTAAAATAGTAAGTGGAAGAAGATAAACATCTCAATGTGACTTATGATCTCCATTATTAGTACAACACCGTGAGATATGAATAGGGCCTCGAGGTGGCTTTGTTTCCATCCCCCTAAGGAAGGTTTCTAGACATATTAATATCAAGCTTGGCTTCTTACGAAGATAGGAAGGAGTGATGTATAGGCTTGATCGACCCTAAGGCGGAACTCTCTAAGTTAAGTCATGAATTCTGAAATAATGGGTTACACTTACAAAGATGCAATTAAGCTTTTGCATTGGATAATTGCATCTTGACCAAACCAGCGGTACTTTATTTTTAAAAGAGAAAATAAAGAGTTATTTTGAGTTTTAAATAATAATGATAAGAGTGTCTTATAAGTTATCTGAATTTAACTTGACCGACCCTAAGGCAACACTTTATTTGATGGGTAGTTTTATCATGGAATAGTAAATGTTTATTTATGTGTTTTAATTGTTAAATTCATGCATCATATTTACTTTCTGAATAATTGATATTTTTCAAATAGTAATATTATTGCATTTTATTTCTTTCAGTAATGTCGAACGGCGGCAATCCTATAACTGCATCACTTTCACTTGAAAAACTTAATGGGATAATTTTATAAGATGGAAATCAAACCTGAATCTTATGTTAATTTGTGAGAATCATAAATTTGTCCTAACTGAGGAATGTTATGAAGAGCCTGCTGCCACTGCCCCGGAGAATGTTCGGGACAAGTATGATGCCTAGATTCAATCCAACAACAAGGAAAAGTGTTACATGCTTGTGAGCATGAATGATATTATGAGAACAAAGCATGAAAACATGGAAAATGCGTTTGAGATAATGGATTCTATGTAGGCCATGTTTGGGCAGCAATCTGATCAAAGTAGACATGAGGCTACTAGAACCTACATGACTACTAAGATGAAGAAAGGTGTTTCTGTACATGAACATGTCTTGAGCATGATTAACGTGATGTATGAAGCAGAAATACATGGGGCCATCATTGATGAGTGTACACAAGTAAGCATCATACTTGAATCGTTCACTATTGTCTTATCTGCGTTCACCACCAACTATATTATGAATAAGTTGGAATTCAGCATGACCCATCTGTTGAATGAACTACAGACATTTGAGTCTCTTAAAAAACTCATTACAAAAGAGGCTGAGGAAAATGTGGTAGAGGGGAAACCTTCAACCTCTAACAATAAATCCAAGAAGAGGAAGAAGAACAATGATAAAGGAAAGGGTAGGAAGTCCAAGAAAAGCAAGAAGGCACCAAAATCCAAGGATAACAAGAATGATAATAACTCAAAGAAGAAAGAACCAAAAGGAAAATGTTTCCACTGTGGAGTTGAAGGTCAATGGAAGAGAAACTATAAAAAGTATCTCTTGGAGTTGAAAAAGAAAGGTAGATCTGATTTACTTGTACTTGAAGCTTGTGTAGTGGAAGACGATATGTCATCCTGGGTTTTAGATTCAGGAGCCACTAACCATGTTTGTTCTTCTATGCCGATACTTGAGTCATCAAGGGATCTGGCTAATGGAGAGGTGACCATGCGAGTTGGAAGTGGACCGCTCATTTCTACTAGAGCAAAGGGAACAGTCCACTTACATTTTGGGAACAATTATCTTATTTTGAACAATGTTTATTTTATTCCTGGATTTTCTAGAAATATGGTTTCTTTATCTATGTTGCATGAACAATCTTTTGATATTTCTTTTAATAATAATGTGATTATTATTTCAAAGAAAGGTTTCAAAATTTGTCAAGCAGGACATACAAATGAACTGTATATGCTCAAACCTAATGAACAAACGCTTAATAACTTAGGATTATTTAAAGTAGCAAAACCGAAAGGAAACAAGAGACAAAAAGTTTCAAATGAGGATGATCATTATCTTTTGCATCTTAGACTTGGTCATGTAGGTTTAGATAGGATAAACTGGTTAACAAAAGATGGACCTTTGAGAGAACTAAGAGTTGGAACTCTTCCGGTTTGTGAATCTTGTATAGAAGGAAAAATGACCAAACGTCCTTTCTCAGTGAAAGGCAATAGAGTTAAAAAAATTTTGGAGCTTGTACACAGCGATGTCTGTGGGCCAATCATTTTACAAGAAAGAGGTGGGTATGAGTACTTCGTCACTTTTATTGATGATTACTCAAGATATGGTCATACTTAATGCTTAGGAAATTTGAAACCTTTGGTAAGTTTCAAGAATTCAAAGCTGAAGCTAAGAAGCAATTAGGTAAGACTCTTAAGACACTTCGATCTGATCAAGGTGGAGAATATTTGGATTTAGAATTCAAAGATTTCTTACTGAAGCATGGTATTCTATCCCAACTCTGTAGCGCACCAATTTTTTTTTATTTAATTTTGTGCTTTATTTTATTAATTGTTAAGCGTTAGAAATTTATTTTTAATTGTTTGATTATTTGGTAGAAATTATGTGAATTAAAATTGTTAATTATTTTATTTTGTGAGTTCTAGAGATTTGATTGTGTACAAGTAGGTGCATGCTTAGTAGTGATGGACTAGAGCACTTGTGTGTGTGCATGTGCATGGTATGCATGGTGAGCATGCATTAGATTTCATGCATAGAGTATATTTTCTATCGATTAATTGTTTATTTTTATTTAGTTAACTTAGAAAAAAAAAGAAATAATTGGGAAATAAATTGGAAGAAGAAATAGTGTGAATAGGCATGTAGAAGAGGGTGAGATTTATTTTCCCATTAGTTTTGAAATTTAAATCAATCAAATTAGATGTCTTTTAGCTATTTTGGGTAACGAAAAACACTATGTACTTATGAGGTTATTTTGCTTGGTTGTCTTTGATTTCGTGAGTAAATTAAAATGTGAGAAAATGAAAAGAGAGTGAGAGAGAGTGGGCGACAACTACAAAGGGGGAAAGGAAATTGATTTTCCTAATTATTTTATTTTTTTCCTTGACGAGTCAAATGATTTTATTGTGTTGATTTGGTAGAGGGAAATTAGGAAATAACAAGGGAGTGATTTGTGGTAATTGATTCTAGGTTTTTCAATGGGTTAGGTTAAGTAGGGAAACAATGAGCTTTGGAGGCTCATTCATGAAGGTGGTTGCCGAGTTTAGAGAGAGAAAGCAAGGGAGAGGGCACGAGAAAGAGAGAGAGAAAGAAAGAAGGAGAAGGAGAAGAAGAGTAGGGTTTCGAAAACCCTAGGTATGTGTTCATGTAATGGTGTTTTAAATCCATAGTTATGGTTTCTCTTCTTCTTAATTCTAAGAGTTTTCTCTTTTCATTTTTTCTATGTGGTTTCGAAAACCCCTAGGGTGCCCAAGGTTATTGTGCTCTTGTGTTCATGAACACAATCAAGGAAGGTAATTGAATTTTCCCCAATCTCTTATTGTCTTAGTGATTGTAATCTCTTGGGTCATGTCTTAGTTTTTGTTTGATAAGTAAGATTATAATCTATGGAGATCTTAATGTTTGGTTATT